>NW_026851519.1:0-15851 GCF_026571515.1 Ruditapes philippinarum
TTCAAATTATTTATGTCTGCAATCGTAATTGAACGTAGAAATGTACATCAAATGTATCATTAACTCCTTTGCATTACACGATAAACAATTTAGAAAAATACATATGCGTCATTATGTTTTTTAATTACCCGAAAGCAATGCGCTCAAAATAATACGTGACGTTGATGACGTCAAACTGAAGTATTTTGTATTTTTGATAGGTTGTTTTGATTTATTATAACTTTTTTGTCTAAACAGATATCTGACTCAATCTTGCATCGTTTGTTAGAAATATAGCTTAATTTTGATATATCAAGTTTTGAATATTTTTTGCCGATGGGCCAAAATCAACCCAAAACATACCTAGCCCTTTCTGCCCAACAAAACAAAATTGGGGTAAAATACTCTCAAAAACTTATCTGTAGCTGTGCATCAGATGACAAACTGGTATGTTGAATAATTCAAATTATGTAAATGTGTTTAAATTGTGATAACTTTGCAGCAATTTAAGTGTGGCCGTTAAACGTTATCTTTAATAATTCAATGCTTAAAATGATCTTCAACAATGTTTTTGTTTCAATTTTAAGAAATTTTCTAAAACTTTGTTATTAAATTGATGTATTTAGTTGGACATTCAATAAAGAAAGCATCAGATTATTTATCCAGTTGCCCTCACAGAGTTCAATCCTCGGGCAAAGTGGTTGCTACAATACCTATTAAACAATTCATGGTACAAAATTTGGCCAATATATTAATAATATAGTCATTTTTCTTTTGTGGTATTTATTTAAAACATTTCATTCTGTATTTACCCATTTCTTTATTAAGTATTATTACAGTTTCAGATGGCATTTTTCAGACAGAAGTTTGTGTTGTAATGATGGTGATCTCTTCTATCAGTAACAGAATGAGGTAAAAGCAATATTTGATTTGAAAATGCATGAATTTTTACAAAATACTGTTTCGCTCCTGCATTTGATAGTGACACCTGTAACTGTGCCCCTTCTTATGTTGACAGCAACTATCATATATGACTGCTCTCTATGACTGTGTGTTGTTTTTATGTAGACAGTTATTAGTCCCCTATCGGTTTAACCGGAGGGGACTTTAGGTTTACCGTCCGTCTGTCTGTCAGTCCGTCCGTCCGTCCACAAAACTGGATCCCCCCCCCCCCGATAACGCAAAAAGTACTGAAAATATTTTTATGAAACTTGATATATGGATAGATGGCAGTATGGAGATTATGCACGTCTTTTTCTTTTCTTCCTATGTTGAAAATTCTGGTTGCTATGGCAACAAATAGTCTGAAAATATTGCAAATTTAACACATAAACTGGATCCAGTGATAACTCAAAAAGTACTGAAAATATTTTTATGAAACTTAAAATATGGGTAGATGGCAGTCTGCAGATTATGCACATCTTTTTCTTTTCTTCCTATGTTGAAAATTCTGGTTGCTATGGCAACAAATAGCCTGGATTTCAAGATTTCTGATTTAAATTTTTCAGCTTTTTCACTATAAGTTCTTTATTTCTTAAGGTGTTTACTTCAAACTTTAAATATAAGTTTCTGGTCATCAACCACATCATATGTGACAAGGTTTACAACTCTAGCACAAAAATTATCAGTATTACCTCCCTTGAACTTAGAATTTTTATGAAAAAAAATGTTGTCTTTTTTAAATAACTTCTTTATTTCCTAATGTATCTACTTCAAACTTCATATATATGTTTCTTATTATCACTCAACATTTTTGAGAAGGTTAAATGCTCTAGCAAGACTATTTCCAGAATTATGTCCCCCTTGAACTTAGATTTTTTTCGAGAAATTGGTATTTTTTACTCCAACTTCTTCATTCCTTATAGGATTTACTTTAAAATCCCACATCGTAATAATATGACTATAAACATAGTTTCCTTACTAACACATTACTGTGAAATAGACAAACTTAGAACTCAAAAGATTTAAGTTAATTCATTCATGTCATTCATTCACTGGTAAAATTGAAATCAGAATGTTGCTGGGGTTCTAACCGGTAGGGGACTTATGAATTGCTTGCAATACTATGATAATTGCTTGTTTTCTTTCGTCAAAACTTATAATAAGAATAATCACATTAAAATATTACATTTTCTTAGTGACAATATAAGTTAACAAATTATTATCATAGGATAAAGAACTATCCCTTGCTACGTAATAGCAGTAGACGTTATAGTCCAACATGGCCGACATGGAAAAGTGCATCACAATTTATCATAAATATACAATGTTTGCAATTAAATTCTGATGGATTATTATGCAGATTTACATATTAATTGTGGCTGCATCATATAAAACCAAACTTTAACATCTTGAGTGTGAAATAAAGGAATTAACTATTTTGACAGAAGTCACAAACACAGATTAAACACGCAGGATTCTACCAGCACATTTATTCCAGAGATCTGTAGTTACAGCTAACCGAGGTTGAACTATTATCATGTATTGTATTATATCTTACATCTGACATAATATGTCTGAAGGTTTTCCAGCTTACATACATCGGTCGAATGTTAAATACGTTCCCATAATTTTTTTGTTAGTACATCAGTTTGTCGAAAATGTCATTTCTTCTTAATCTTAAGAAATATTGTCGTAATAAATACATTACATTCAAATGAGTAATACTCACAGTACACTAGGGCTGTCATTGATGGAAAATTTTGCATTGATATTTCAAGAGACAAATATCGACAATATATCGACTAAGACAGTAGATACAATGAAAAACATTTAAATATGTGTTATAAATTGGGATCATGGTGTTATGCATGCTTTTATTAGACATTTCAAATACTACAAACTAACAGAAAGTTTTTTTTTCCTATTATTTCTTTTTACTGGCATTTGAAAACTGAGTTTATATAGTTACATGTAGAGTAAGCTGATGTTCACTTGGAAAAAAGTTATTTATTTCACATGGTATTTTCTTTGTATTGTAACTTAACACGGCAAATAAACAATATTATTATAACAAACAAATTGGTAACAACACCTCTAATTTTGTATCAATTAACCTTAATTGCCTTTATCACAATCACAAGGTGTTGAAAACATGTGACGCCAACTGTCACTAATTTAGAACATGTTAACCCACAACTTTTGTTGTCTTATTGTGTTTTACCGAGATGTGATTTACACTATATTTCTGCAGAAGTGACCAGCGATCAGGTTCGAGTGTTCCAGCAATCTGTGTTCTAGTGATCCGAGGTACAACAATATATAATACATAGAAAGTTGGCAAAGACTGGGCAATGAGGTCAAGCCAAGGGAGGTATTCAAGCTATCCAAGGACAAGCTGACAAAGTTCAACTGTAAATATGTAATTTAGGTAATTTGCAAAAATGTTATACTATGTTGTAAATCTTCATGATAGTGTTTAAGTTACAATATATAATTTCAAGGAAGTGGATACAGTTTTCATGTTTTAAGAAAGATTAACAGAGTTTTTCATATCTGAAATAAATTTATCAGTATAAAGGTAGATTCATAACTGAAACAAAAGCTGTTTATTTACAGTAATTTTCTGAAAGGTACTATTGCTATCATTTAAAGGAACTCCACTTAGGTTTATAAGCTTAAAAACATAAAATTTTATTTCTTCACATAGATAAACATGAGCACTTGAAACAGAAATATTAATAAAATATAACCAAGAAATACACAAGAAATACATTGAAAATGATGTTTGTACTAATTCTCAGTTCAATTCGAATTTTGGGTCATTTTTCACTATTATAATAATTATTCTAGAAAAATGGAGCAAGCTAAAGATCTGAAATTTCGCACACAAGTTATTAGTTTAGATCTACATCAAATGGAGTATTAATCTCAAAAAAATATTTCCAGTCCCATCATGTCAAAAAACCTCAGTGGAGTCCCTTTAATAAGTAAGTCATATATTATATGTTTTTCCTTGTAGCAGCTGTAATTAAGAAGCATTACTTAATTTATAATGGAAAGTTCAGTGCTGCTTACCTGCAACAAAGTGACATGGTGAGCTTTTGTGATCGCTTTTCGTCCGGCGTCCTTGCTCCGTCCGGTGTCCGTCCGTAAACTTTTACTTTAAACAACATCTCCTCATAAACTGCTCTACCAATTTTATCCAAACTTCACAAGAATGTACCTTGGGTAGTGAACTTTAAAATCTTTTCAAAGAATTTAGTTCCATGCAGAAGTCTGGTTGCCATGGCAACCGAAAGAAAAAACTTAAAAATCTTCTTTAAAAAAACAGAAAGAGCTAGAGCTAATATATTTGGCATGAAACATCATCTAGTCAAAGTCTACCAAGTTTGTTCAAATAAAAGCCCTGAGGTCAAAATTGGCCCCGCCCCAGGGGCGTCATTGTTTTTCCCTTTATGTATATAGTAAAACTTAAAAAGTCTTCTTTGAAAAATCCCAAAGAGCTAGAGCTAAGATATTTAGCATGAAACATCTTCTAATTGGTGTCTACCAAGTTTGTTCAATCCAATTTCAAATAATGGCCCTGGGGTTAAAATTGGCCCGTCCCAGGGTCATTGATTTTCCTTATGTGTATAGTTTTGCAAATGACTATGAAAAAGACTCCATTAAAGGAATATTCAGGCAAAATAAAGACAAAAATATTAAAATGATCTTATGTACTCAAATCACACTAAAATGACTTTTCTTGAAGTTTCTATATATGTGTATATTGAAAAACTTTGTGGAAAAATGAGATTTTGACCTTAATTAAGATATATTCTGTATGTTATCTTTATCATTTTGACTTTTTACAATAGTTTGTCTGTAATGGTAATGTTCTTTCAATAATAATACTGTATGACTCTTGTTTATTAATTGAAACGTTGAAGTGATAGATATATTGTTGCAAAATTGAAATAAACTTAATAATAAATATGTGAATATAAATGTGCTCACTCAACACTGTTAATGAAAATTTATTATTAGCTGGGGACAATGCTTTTTCTTAAATGGTCAGATTGGTTTAAAATGATTATTACATTAGACAGGCCACGTTACGAAGTATCAAGTGAGTTGCTATGGAAAAGAATATTTATAACATACTGGAATATTTCAGTTATTTCATGAAGGAAAGCTGACTGGTACCAAAATTGCCCATTTGAAAGCAAAGTACACAGAGTTTTTACATGAAATACTTAAAAAGTAAGTAAGTAACTAAATTAATTTGTCACACTTTTGCTGTTTCTGAACATTCATTTTAGCAGATAATCTACAATGTACAAATTGTAAATTATTTTTTCCATAAACAAACAGCTATTAATATGTAACATGTTTTATTTTAACCATCTATACAGAAAAATTGCATTAATTGTTTGTTACCTTAATTTGAAAAAATTGTTTACCCACAGATTGCCTGTAAGATATGAAATTATCATCCGTTAAATCCATTTCAATATTACATTTTTGAATTTCTTCTTCATATAAACAATGAAATGAATTAAATTTCAGCAATATTGATACTGAATTTATCTTTTAACTGAATTTGATATGGTTTTCAAAGAATTAATGTTTAATGTATAATCCTGATTTCAATGCCTTATTTTTTCAGTACCCGGGAGAATGAGACTTGTTTATTGTCTCAGACAAAAGAATGCTCTGCTGAACTTGATCGTCAATGTATAGAGTTAGAGCAAGCTGATAATTTTACCAATGGTTCAAACACAGAGGTTTCAAAGATGAGACAACAACTGTTAAAGTATAACAATGACTTGAAACAAGCACATGAAAGGCAGTACGAGCTAGAATATCAAATAGACAATAGGTAACTGTTCTTTCTCTTTGATGTCATTTATTCTGTAATGCTTTTATGTGGCTGTTTTCTTTTGTTTGGCTAAAAAGAACAATAGAGAGAACAAGAGAGTCTAAGCCACATTATTACTCTACTGTTAGAATGTCCATCTGTCCGGTAGCAATTTGGTTTCCGGAGCATAACTTAAGTTCCATTTGGCCCAAAATATTCAAACTACATAAGATGATTATCCATATTGAGTTGAAGACCCATATTGATTTTTGGGTCACAAGGTCAAAGGTCAAGGTTACTTTACATTATTACCTTAAATCTGAAAACAGTTTCCGTTCCATTTGGCCCACAGTGTTAAAACTTCATGGGATGATTGTCCATATCGGGTAGAAGACCCCTATTGATTTTGGGATCACAAGATCAAAGGTCAAGGTTACTATTACCTTTAAACTGAAAAACAGTTTCCAGAGCATAACTTAAGTTCCATTTGGCCAACAATATTCAAACTTCCTTGGAGGATTGTTATTTGAAGGAGGTAATACTTTATTTAATTCCAATGTCTTACAAATGCTTCATCTTTACTGAAAAAGAAAATCACTTCCGGGCATATAATGCTCCGCCTAACGATGCTCTTGTTTACTTTGTGTTATTGTCTTTTTTTAAACATTTATTTGTTAGCATCCATAATCATTTCTAATTTACTCTCACATGTATTTGTAATTCTTTATTGTTGTTTTGTTATTTTGACTCCTTTAAAATTGTAATAATTTTGATATATTATAACTCTACAGAGGAGAAGAAATTAATGGAATGAGAGTACTCTAGAATGCCAAAAGCTGGAAAGAAATTTAATCATTGGCTCCAAGTAAATACTCATTTGATATGTGACAATATGAAGTAATACAATTTTACAACACATTTGTATAGTTTACAGGAACTCTGCCTGTGCAAATGTGTCTTAAAGCAAAATTATTTGATAATATATTTGAAATAGTAATATTTTTTTTAGCTTGTCTATTGAATAACTTAACTTGAGCAATTGTGCTCACCCAGGTGCCTGCATCTATCTTGTCGTGGCTGTCACACTTAGGTTAAATTTTTATGTGCAAGTTTGTATCTTCAAAACAATTGAAGGGTTGTTGTTTTTGTAAAAAAATTCCATCTAAGTAATTATATACTATTTTGTCAATATTGTCACAGGGCTGTTTTTTTTTTTTTTTTTTTTTTTAACAAACCAGCTGCCGCTATGCGAAACTATTTAGCCAAAAGTAAAAGTATGCCAAAAATACCAAAATGAAAAATAGCTGGCTGTGTAAGGACAGGATACAGTATGAATATATAGATACTAGTAAATATCAGTTCAAGTTTACAAAGATATATAGGGCTCAAAGGATGTTAATATTAATCTCACCAATACCAATTGTTGTGAAATGCTACATGCTTTACTGTGAGTCTGTTACTGTGAATGGCAGCTGACAAAATCAATGAATTCACTCAGTTCTGGAAAAAAATAATGTAAACAATTACACAATGTACATGTATGATAAAAATGTAAACAAACAGTAACTAAAGTATAAATGAAGAGTTTCACTACATCCTAATTCAGTAAAAAGACTATATGAAGATGAAATATATAACTACATGATTAACTGTTATAAAATGTGTACTAGAAAAACAAAAGATTATTGGTAAATCACAATCTGTTAAATGTCAAGAGTCTACTTTCACTTTCAATTCCAACGATGATAATTCCTGATGTAAACAAAGTGCACTATAATTATTTGAAGACGCGTTAAATATGATGATATCTAGTTGAATTAAACCGGTAAAATTAATGTAATCCAAATAAATGAAGAGTTAGATCGATCTATATCAAAATTGAATAAAAACAAATCACTCCATGCTACTTAGGGAATTCCATGTGTATATACGCAGTGACGTAGCAGAAAAATGTGTAGCGCTAGCTATGGCGTTGATTGGCTGCTCTGAGGAAGTCCTGTGACGTCACGGGAAACACCTCGTTTCGTCCACAACGGCTTCGCCCCAAAAACACAAAAGTCACACTGGCCACCAATTTGTTACCTTCTATAATCGTCGAAGGGTTTTTATAAAGTTCTCTCTTGTGGTTGAGACTGTAAAAACACACAGAGTCAGCAAAATAAATAAATAAACAAGAAAGTCAGAAGTTTCGTTCTCACGTATACAACTGTAATTCAAATCTTCAGTGCATTTCATAAATATACAAAACCGTCAAAATCATGAAACAAACGATGAATGAGAAAATGAAGAATGAATATATATCAATACACATATATAAGTAAATTACCTGTAAAACACACAGAGACAGCAAAATAAATAAATAAACAAGAAAATCAGAAGTTTCGTTCTCACGTATACAACTGTAATTCAAATCTGCCGTGCGCATGCTTGGCGGTAAATCATGAGCGGAAAAATGAGGCCCGTCACCAGTTACTATAGTTAGTGTATGATATATGATGAATGATATAATGAAGCTATGGGAGTAAATATGAGATGAAGAGTGGATGGATAAGGAAGAATATATTCATAAGAAATGCACTATATATCATATAGGATATAATAATGATAAAGTATATCGAGTATATATAATGACAAATGACCCTGTGACATAACAATTTCATCAATGGTGAAATTTTGTCAACAGTTTTACAGTCACATAAAAATCAGTTATGCGTTATATTTATTTCACAATAATAACAATTTTGTTTTGAGTTGTATTATTCTTTTTATTTCTCTTATACATTATCATTCAGCAAAAGTATATCAATACTTTTATACTTTTATTCTGAATAAATAAAATTGAATGAATGAATGAAATACTTAATTGATAAATTAATATACACTGTGATATTTGGTTCCGGAAAAAGATCTACTGTACATTATAGATTTAAGGACTTTCACAAAGATTGTATTATGCAAATATATTCTGTATTTATTTCTGTGTTAAGTTTTTTTTGTATTTTATAGGAAACAGAGTGTTGATGTCTGGAATATTCTACTGTTGAGAAGTTTAATATATATTACTTTTATAAAAAAAGACTTACCTATACAGATCAATTGGTAAATATAAATGTTAAATACTCTTAGAATGAAACTGATGCATAATTTTCCTCAATTTAAGTCAGGGGATTTTTTTCCCCAAAATAGCTGGAGCAAGGCACTCTGACTGTATGTATTTATTTTATATGTTTTACATCGACAACAGTTTTCAAAAATATTGAAGGTATTCACTTGAAACTCAATAGATATATATTTAAGATCTCTAAGTCATTAGAGATTACTGTCCAAAGTACGGATTATGACTGATTTATGGCAATTTATCAACTGAGAAAATTCCTGGTAAAAGTGTTGCATGATTTTAACTTCTTTCAAACAGCAAAACCCACAGATGGTTTAGTAAACAAGTTTCACTACCATTAAAATATATAGTACCAATTTCTTCATTTTTCCAAGTTCATGTAAGTCAATTTACAAAATGAACATGATAGTTCTATCAGATAAATCAAATGCTCGCGATTATTGAAATAATTTATTATTTCCATTACAATTTATTTGTGAATGTCAGTAATGTATGTGATTGTGTTGAAATAAGATGGTACAAATAATTTGTTTTTATCCAGCATTTACAATGGTAGGATACTACGTCATCGCGCACCTGCTGAATGCTCCCACTTGGACCATTTTTTCGTCGATTCGAAGGTAAAATACAATTTTATTATAAGAAAACGTATGAGTATTAAAAAATCATGTAGCGCACCAAAGAATGGCTATAGTACTTGAGATAATTGTAAAAAAAGTTTATAGATTTATTGCCTGGTTTAGGCCTGAAAACGGGATAAGTGTTTTTCTCTGAATGCTCCCACTCGGACTTTTCCCACAACCTTTAAGATATCAGGTTGAAAACCTTCTTAAAATCATTTTTAACGTACAGGAGCATAAACCGAGTCATGTTTACACATTTTTCTAGATTGGTTGTAAATATTTCTATTCAAAAATCAGTTTTTCTTATTTATTTTTATAAAAATGTAAAATGCTCCCACTCGGACTCGATTTCAGAAATGCTCCCACTCGGACCCAAATATATATAAATTTTCAAAGCACAATTCTGTGATAAACTTTTATCTTTTGTTTCAATATATTTATATATTTCAAGCTCATATATTCATTTAGTCTGTTAGAATTAAATGAAACATTTTTTGTGGAAAATTAGATAACTAATTTTTAAATATCTATAGTTGTGACATATTGTTTCGTTAACAATCTTATAGGTAAATCATCATGAAGGATCAATATGAAGGATCAATGATCGACCTAAAATTATAAACAAACTAGGTTCTGTTGAAGCAATTCATCGTCAAATTGAATCGTCAAAATTATAAACAAACTGATTATATATTTTAAGAATCAATTAACGTTTTGTTTTGCAGATATTTAGTTATGTTTGTTTGCGACCAGTGCGGAAAAAGATACAAAACACCTGGCGGTGTAAGGAAGCACGTTGCAGGTCACCTTGGAACAGCCACTTACACTTGTGGAGAATGTGGAAGGTTATTTCATTGCCGGAAAGACCATGAACAACATATGCTGCGCCATGGCGAAGCAAAAACCTTTGTTTGTCAAACATGTGGTACGTCATAATTCTTATTATCTATTTAAAAGTTTTATTTTGCTTAAGAAATTAGTATTTGTATACATATGTATTATAGTCTCTCTTTATTCGTAGAAAACGCTAAATATGAATAAAACAATATTCTTTAGCATTTAATAATTAAAATTCTTCCACACAAAAACAACAAACGCGCACTTTTTAACATGGATTTTAAAAATTACAATATTGGTTTGTTTATTCAGGAAAATCGTTCAAAACCAAGAATGACTTGGATAGCCACAGGAGGCGGGAAAGTACTGGGCAGACCCATGAATGCGATGTTTGTGGGAAACGATTCACATCTTCACGTGATCTAGAGGAGCATTCACGGAAACACAGTGGTGACTTCCCTGAAATATGTAGTGTATGTAGCAAGAGATACCGCCATAGGGCTAGTCTAAGGAGACATTTGAAAACACATTCAAATTAATAAGCACGTTGTTATTTTATGATGTCTCCCAGCGATACAGTTGAAAGGGGTATATTGAAATGTCGTTGTCCGTCCGGATCCATGCATATTTTCTCTTTTCTTTAAAATTGTCAGGAATTCTCACGTGTATTTGAATTAGGGAATGAAAATAATGACCAACCATTTTTTGTGCCCCCACTTTAAAGTCATGAAACTTTACAGGAATGTTGATCAGCATGTGTAGTTGTGCACCTGGGTATTTGCGTCTGGATATTTTTAGTATTTTCAGAGTTATTGCCCTTGACTTAGTAAAATTTTGCAATTTTCAACTTGTGTCGCATGTAACTCAAAAAGTATTTGACCTAGGTTCATGAAACTTTACAGGAATGTTGATCAGCATGTGTAGTTGTGCACCTGGGTATTTTCGTCTTGATATTTTTAGTATTTTCAGAGTTATTGCCCTTGACTTAGTAAAAATTTTGCAATTTTCAACTTGTGTCGCATGTAACTCAAAAAGTATTTGACCTAGAGTCATGAAACTTTACAGGAATGTTGATCAGCATGTGTTGTTGTGCACCTGGGTATTTTTGTCTTGATATTTTTAG
This sequence comes from Ruditapes philippinarum, assembly GCF_026571515.1. Classification (NCBI taxonomy): domain Eukaryota; kingdom Metazoa; phylum Mollusca; class Bivalvia; order Venerida; family Veneridae; genus Ruditapes; species Ruditapes philippinarum. The sequence goes on from NW_026851519.1 coordinate 11,463, forward strand.
TATTTTCAGAGTTATTGCACTTGACTTAGTAAATTTTGCAATTTTCAACTTGTGTCGCATGTAATTCAAAAAGTATTTGACATAGAGTCATGAAACTTTACAGGAATGTTGATCAGCATGTACATTTGTGCACCAGGTATCTTCGTTTTGATTTATTTAGTATTTTTAGAGTTATTGCCCTTGACTTAGAAATTTTTTTGCAATTTTCAACTTGTGTCGCAAGTTACTCAAAAAGGATTTGACATAGAGTCATTAAACCTTATGGGCAGGTTGCTCAGCATATTTAGATTTGCACCTGGGGTTTCGCTTGTGGATTTATCCAGTATTTGTAGAGTTATTTCCCTTGACTTAGTAAAAGGATTGAAAGAACAGTGGCGCAGTGGGGGCACCCGTGTCCTATGGACACATTTCTAGTTATTGATGTTTTTTCTTGCTTTATTGAACTAATGTCCTATACTCGTATAACTAGAAAACAGTTATTTATAAAGTCGAAATATAAGCACATGTTACCTCCTTTTTAATGAGTTACACACAAATAGTTTTCATAAAAATGTGAGCACAAGTATAATATTATGAATAACTGTAATGATATACATAAAGTTACCATCACATGAAATGTATTGTACATCGGGAGATTTGTTTGTTCTACCAAATTATTGGATAACTGTGATTTTAACCGATTTTTATGATTCTGTCTATTATCCATCGCCGAAAAGTCGGGGGATTTATTAAGGAGTATTCTTCGTCCGTTCTTAAGTACAAGTAGCAGAGCATAAAAACCAGAAGTGTTCACGTAATGTTTTTTGTTGTTTTTTATGAGAGACGTAATGATTGTCTATAATGTTTGCATAATTTTTGTCTAGGCTATATTTTAAAACGTTTCATTACATTTCAAGGTAAATGGCTGCATAACTCGGAATTATATGGGTTACTTCCCCTTTGTAATGTGTTTCCTCTTTAACGGCGGGGGATTTTACTGTCTGTGACAGCTTCTGGTATAATTGTTATTATTTTACTGTGATTTGATTACCAAGATATGGTAAATACTGTGATAAACAAATAACTGTGATTATTGTTTTCTGATTAATTTTATTTTGTTATTTAAAGTAATAAAACGTACAGGATATGGTAAAAGTTGTGATAAAAATAACTGTGATTATTGTTTTTCGATTTATTTTCTTTTGTTATTTTAAGTAATAAAAATCGAAAACATACCAAGATATGGTAAAAGTGTTGATACAAATCACTGTGATTATTGTTTTCATATTTTTTATAATGTTTTATGTGCCATGGAATGGCAGCAAATTGATTTTTATGATAAAATATGTACATGATATTCTTAAATAAACTTTTCCAATCAATTGATAGATGTTGACTACTTCATGTTCTTAAATTTACAATTTCGATGTTTTAACAACTCATATCACAAATCAACAAACAAGTAAATCATTGCGTTTTAAATTATGAAGAAATACTTAATTCGGCAAATGTTGTCCATGCAGTATTTTAAAGCAACAAATACAATTTTCCGTGTATGTATCTCTTATTAATTATGACATTCATGAGATCCTATATTCCTAGTTTTTTTGTTGGTAATAATTTGGAATCGTCCCTTCGGGCGCGATACCAACGCACGCCAAGTGAACCTTTTTGAAGAGCATTCCTGTTGGTAGAAACTGTGCCATGGCGCCTTGTCCCGGCCCGACGGCGTCGTTCTTCCGAATCAAAGAAGTGATCTCTGTAATAATAAAGAAAGAGTTAATGCCGCGATACATATTAAGTATAGTCAAAAATGCATGCATCGCAAACGTGTTTTAATGATCTACGATGACGTAGCACGAGAATAATTACTCTGCCATCGAAATCTATTATTCTGTTTTTGTTAAAAGTGATAAATATTATTTCTATTCTAAATATATGCATAACGTATCGTTGAATGTGAAATACTTAATATTCAAACGAAATACTTTATTGCAAGCACAAAAATCTATTGTATTATGTCTTGCCTTTGTGTCATTAATATACGCCATCAAGTTCTCAACTTTTTCGTTTTATTGAAACGTAACACGTGAAAGCATGGTTTTTCATATTATAACGATGATTTTACAATAAAAAAAATCAACGTGTGAGTTATTGACATGAGTAAATACATTAAAAAAACCTAAACAAATTAAGTAAATGAGGAAACAAAAATTTTGGTTACATAGTAGACATAACACAAAGAATAATTAATAAGTATCATGTCCTTGAAAACCAGGCAGAAGAATATGAATTTATAAGCAAATATTTCATCATTTCATATTATTATTGACTAACTTTAGTTTAATGTGACGGATATGAAACCTGTCGCTGTCCAAAGACTCTGTAGTGTAATCATTCAATGGCAGGTCCTCCAAATTCATATCACTTGACACCGGATCGTAAGCCTTCACTTTCGTCGACGTCCGGTACACAAAGGTTCTGAAATATGATGAAAATCTAAATATATTACAAAATCTTCACGATTTTTCTGGTGCTCAATACATTGTACAAAGGTGGTATATTGCGCTGGTAAAAAGTAAGATATCAATGATATTCAATACATAAAATCTTATATCAATGTTTTCATACCTTGATGTGTCAAGTCGGGCTTGTAACTGTTCTGTAGTTTTCCCAATATACTTGGAGAATTCGTCACATGATATTACTCCGTGGCCAGCTCGATCTTGGTGAGTCATCTCAGAGAAGAAGGTTTCTCCCATCATTGAACTAAATGCTCGACTGTTATATGTTCCACTCTTACACAACGAATAAAGAAGAAGTTTAGCGTCTATATTTGCCAACAATGCTTCAAATAATTGTGTCGGCCAGCCTTTTACATACTGTCCGGGAGGTGGAAATTCTCCAAAATTAATGAGACCGAGAAGTCTTCGACGAAGCTTAAACCTCATTGACATTCTCTCTGTTGCGGAAATCCCAGCTTCATCTTCAGCACGCCACCAGTCTAGGATATCGGCACATAATGAGGCAGCACGAAAATCACCATTTTCTTGCATTGCGTTTTGAACAGCTTGGCTAAAGTGAGTATTTGCCATACTCATCGACATCGGATCAACTATTTCTTCCACCATAGCTGGCGTCAACAATGACTTGCCTTGCCGAGCAACTTTTAACCATGGCTCATTTGTAAAACCTTCAATGCCACCTTTACAGGTTTTTCGTCTGGTTCTTGTAAGAAGGTGTGTGGAGTCGATTGATCTCACCTCCAGTTGATGACGTGTTAAACTATATTCTGGTACGTAGAAAAAGAAATCTGGTTTTTCAAAACCAGTGACATCAATGCCGTCTGTAGGTGAGTTCTTCTGCCATTGTTCTAAGCGATCTGGCCATATGTACTCGGCAAATGATATGTTAAGGACATTTTTTGGGACTGATTTCAACGCCGATGCGGCAAGGATAGAAAGCGGTTTCACGTCCTTTGGTTTATTTCGTGAGGCTTTGATATGCGTATTTTCTTTTATTTCACCATTTAGACTAAGGTGTTTTGTGAGTTCAGATAATTTGACAGCTTTTGTCGCATACTCCTTAATGATAATGTTTTTACACTGCTTCAGATATCGAACAACAACTCGTAAATCTACATCCCGTGCAATTTTTAAAGTGTTGTCACATGACAACATTTTCTGAACAGTTTCAGCGTTTTCCGAGTCCCATTTTTTTGTTTTGTTGGCATTCTTGTCCGTTTGAAGCATTCCTAGAATCCGGTCGTAATCCTGTCCATGTAAATTTATCCTATCAGTCTCTTCATTGTTTGTATTTTCAGATATTTCCGTTTGTTCCTTGCAGAGGTTTTCAATCATTTCAAACGCATGTTCTTCGGTGTTTTCATTGTCATTTAAATCGTCTACTTGATCAATAACATCTATCAATGCATTGGCCCAAATTTCTTCATCTGTGTTGCAATTTACGATTTCTTCAACTACAAAATGGTCATAAGTGCACGACAACAATTCTGCATTGTTTCCACCGGCTTCAACAACCTCTGTTGGTAGAACGTCTAGTAAAGAAGTGTCTTCTTCTAAAATCTCTTTGTCGTTTGTATTTGTCCTTTTTGGTTTCTTTGTCCATCCTTTTGTTGGTGTCTTTGGTAACCTTGGAAGTGCGCTGACGACTTCTAAAGAACCATTCACTTTGTGCCAATTGTGGTTTGATTTTAATACTTTTAAGTTCTTTTTTCAATTGATGACTTTGACATCTTTTGCACCTCAACCCAGACGTCTTTCTGCAATTGAAGAACAGTTAGAGGTTTTCCAGTGCATGTCCTTACACCAATGTTATGCCATTGTCCGTCAAACACATGCTGGTACATGAATACCTACTGATTTACATCATCCAATACTTTTTCCATAA
>NW_026851520.1:0-57002 GCF_026571515.1 Ruditapes philippinarum
TTTCGTTTTTTTCCGTTTTGCTTAATAAACATTATTTTGGAGAGAGAGAGAGAGAGAGAGAGAGAGAGAGAGAGAGAGAGAGAGAGAGAGAGAGAGAGAGAGAGAGAGAGAATGGCCTGAAGTTCTGCATTTAAGTAAATAGTATAGACTTATATCATATAGTAAAGAAATCTTGCAAAATATCTTAAAAATATTTCAAGTCCCATCCTGTCAAACAACAAAATACTAAATGAATAAATAAGAAAAAGAAAAAGAAACAAGAACATAACACCCCAAACTGAGTCGATTGAAATCCATGATCCCTCAGGAAGTTGAATTACTTATTTTCAATTAATTAGTTTCAATTATAAGAAAATAAATATATAAAGAAATATTAAAAGATATATGTATATCACGAGAATGGCAAAAATTATAATTGTTTAAAGTTTTAAGACGTTAAAATAAAACTCAAGTTGCTTAATTTCATATAACAGATTATTTTTAATTGCAATGTTTGATCTCGGTGAAATACTTAGGATTGATTTTCGTATTGATTCACGCATACATATAGTTAAGCAATTGTTAATACATGTAGCAGTCATCGGGGCGCATTACAATTGTACCTGTAATTGTATTTATTTTGGTATTCGGGCACTCTGACAAAATAATCATGAATTTATATTAATGTAACCATTACTTCATTTTTATATTAATAAAAACAACTATGTCCTGAGTAACACATATTGACTTATTCCATGTACTCGTAATTAATCGAAAAAAAGTATCAAAATGAAGCCGAAATAAGAAAGATAAATTATGAATATGCACACTATACCTTTAAGTCGTTTCTGTTTAATCATTGCAATGACAACACATACCCTGATTAAAACAATAGATGCAGCAAAAAATGGAACGAGGAAGAGTCCAAATAATTATGGTATTTCAATGATTTTATGATGCAACGACTTCCCAATTATAACAAAATAATTGACATGTTAGTCATCATGCACCTGTCCGGAAACGGAAATAAAACTGTCTTTTAGGAATTTACAGTATAACAACTAGGCTATTACAACTTTTTCAGCAGAATTCATGACTTTCGATCAAGGACATTGATAGTAAATCTGGTCTCCTTGAAAAGACGAGGGTTTCCATTACCATCAGTTGCAATTATCTCGTTAAATAAACATAACAAAAATGTAAATGCTAGTAACATTTTGTTTAAGTCTTTTTTTGATAAGTCTTTTTAATCATTCAAACGTTTGTACCACTTCGCAAAAGTTCAATATCATCTACAACCATTATCTAATTCAAACACTTAATCGAATGTAACAACAAGTTTAAAACTAAATTATGATTGAGGAAGTTTTCACTTAAGGTGCTTCTGATGATTATAACAGGGGAAACAACAGATATGGTATGATGTGATATACACTTCATTTATAGTGTTGTGGGGGGAACAAGTAGTCGGATGTCACGCACATGTAAAACAATTAGATCTAACCCATGACTCATTTCACTACATATAAATATAAACAATGGTTTATTTAAAACACCAAGAAGATTAAAAATTACAGCTATGTGTAACATCTTCTTTTTAAATTTTGTATTTATTCTTAGTGAATAATAATTTGGATACGACATTTGTATTATATATAAAATGTCGAGGAATAACTGTTCTCTGTGCACGGTAATTTTGGCTATATTATCAACAGCCATCATACCCAGCAAAGGTAGGTTTTGTTTTTATTGTTTTATTTGTCACTTATTGTTCTATTTGTCTTGATCAAACTACTTTACTGCAATGACGTGACGAGACGCCTTTTACTTTAAATAGATTTTGTTACGTTGCTTCACTTGTTTTTGATTTAAAAATATGAAAGGGAATCTGAAGCTTTTTAACATGGCGGGGCTAAAAATATTTGTTCGAGATTTATATTTGATATATAAGTCTAGACCAATAACTTGTGTCATCAGCACACTCCGTTTTTCCAAAATGTTTATTCTTACTGTGAAAATTTACCAAATATTTAAAACCGTTGCAACGCATTTTACAAAAAAAAATTGAGCAAAAAATACAATTTTCAGTTTTTACCTTTTATATTCTAAATTATTTTTAACAATCTTTTCTGTTTTTAAGTACCCAGCTGATCTATATAACAAATTCAAATTTTATAGTTTTAGGCTTTTGAACCTCCTTGAAGTTCCTTTAATATTGCAATATCATGACAGTTGTAACGAAGTAAAGTCACCACCAAGGAACGAAGACCCCTCCCCCGGTCACTATTGAAAATAACACCACTTTCCTTTAAATTACTGACTCCCTCTAAAGTAAAATACTCCCCCTTCAATAACTTGTAGAATATTAGCCCCCTTTTATTGACCTCAAATTGATTATCTTTATCAAACTAACTACTGAAAGCTACTGTTCTGGCCGCAATACCGACAACCCTGTCCTACTGCCTTAGAATAGGGATCCCTTTCTATGTATACATATTTTAACTGCTGACGAATAATTTACCTAGTCTCAGATATTAAGGAAAGACACAATGCCTAGATTAAGCTTAGAATGCGAGGGAAAAAAGATCAGTGGCAGCCAATTACCATTTTCATTTTCAAAAAAAACTGGAACCTAATTTTTCAAGCTGTGTCAATGAAGAAAAATAATTGTAAACATCGAACGGCTCCATCAAAAGACCCCTGGATTTAGAGAAAGAAACACTAACCACCCAAAAACCGTTTCTCATTAATATTTACTTGTATTAAAATATTTAAGTAATATTTTACGGATGAATATGATTTTTTTCAATGAACAAATTTTTTCTAGCGACGTCGGTTACCGAATACTACACAAATAAATCTGACTGTCAAGTAGTGGAATATATAGATTCTACGTGTCGGACTGCTTTAGCGGGATGATTTTCGCTCAATTATTTACATCAGTTTTAAACAACAGGTTTATGATGACCAAAATACCTCGAAATTAATAAGGATTACAAACCCAAAATACACTGGAAATTCTAAATTCATAATAACTTGATTTTATTTAGATTTTGTCCTAGGCTTATAACTTCTACGTGGTGCAGGGTAAGGCGCTACTTTTGTGTGTGACAGGTCTGGGGTTCAAATCCAAGACGAGGCAACTAGTTTTTTAAAAATAACATTTAGATGTATTTGTTTAGGAAGTAGCCACGATATGAAAGGATAAATTGTGACTGTCATAAAAAATGGACGTAAATGATATTTTGATGCAACTCTAGTTATGCAAAATTCCGTATGTATCAAATTCTGGCGCCTGCAAGATGAAATATTGTACATGAAATTAAATTTATGCAGGAAAATAAATACAGATATACAGTACGATATAGATTGCAAAGATCAGAAAATACCACAGAGCTTGCAGCCCTTTGATTTAGCAACTCGTCATTAAATATTAGTATATTTTAAAAATGGAAACAATTGACATGGAGGAGACCTTATTAAAAGGAGGTCACTTTTGTTCGCGAGAATCATTTTTTCTTCGTGTGGGAATGTCATTATACATTTACCATAGGTCACACCTTTAAGTCGATATACTTAAAAAATAAAAACCGGGCGTTTCATAAATCTATGGGGTTCACTTTCTTCATTATACCGGTTTTCCATTTCGTAGAAAGAAATTCAATGTGCCTTGGCTGAATGACATGAATGTTTTTGGTGAATTATTAATTTTTTTTATTTACTAGGTGTAGTGCTAGACTGTTATACCACAACAGTTTCGAAGTACGATGGACATCAGGAGAGGTCTAAAGACGAACAACCGTGTTTTCGATGAGATCAGTTTGAGACATACAGTGCGAGTGACTTCCCAGATTCCACAAAGTCAGACGCAGCTAACTTCTGTCGTTCTCCAGATGGACATAACGAAACCTGGTGTTTTACAACAGATCGAGGAGATCGGCAGCCTTGTGGTATCACAAAATGTGGTGAGCAAAAACATATCTTATATTTCAAATGTATAATTACTCGTATAATTAGGAACAGGTTATCAAAATTCATTATTGTCATTTGAGAATGTTATCTGGCAAAAATGCTAGGTTTTCCATTTGTAGAAGTAACAAGCAAATTAACATGTCTTTGCTGCTTATTTTTACATGTTTTTAATTTCTATATTTCTCTATGGATTACTAGATTGTTATAGTTCTCGAATATTTTGCTGCCATCGATTGTCATCACTTGCAGACAGACGTCTGTTTTGGCAAACTGTGTAAACGATGGGACCATGTTAACGCATACTGTGCTACCTGGATGGTACAAAGTCATACTCAATTTATTTCTATCATGCTCCTGGATATCAAGAACTTTTGTGTTATATCCAATTATCTTAAACCTTTTATCTCATATAGACTTTTTTGACGACTTTTCAACCCTTTTGAGATCTCAAATAGTTAAAAATGCCCTGTTTTGACCCAAACACTTGTTTTCGTTTGAAAAGTAAATGTGGTTAAAAATTTGATTACTTTTTCGGCGCCGCAAGAGGGGATATGTGCCCCCTTCTGCTTGGTGAAGGGGTGGAGGGGGGCAGAAGTCCCCCTCATCGCCAAGAAAATCTTGGACTGGTGAGAGACTATAATGGCGTAAGGTCGATCCTAATGTCACGTGTAACCAACGCTTGAAAACATTTAACTCTATCTCAATCCATTGAGAAAAGTTGCAGCACTTTGAAATCAGTTATGCTGTAAAAAATAAGAAGAAACGTAGTGAATTTTGCAATTTTGAGATGTCAACCATTGGCATGGTAACCGGAAAATGAATATTAAGTCTGCTGTTTCAAATGCTATGGTCTAGTCAACATTTGTGCCAAGTTCATCCTTTCATAGCAGTTTGAATTTGAAACAGGAGGCTTTCACAAAGAAAACTCATTTTAACAATATGCTCATACAGTAAAAGGTTATTAATGGGCTTGAGCTCAGGCTAAATCGATTTAGCGAACAAACTCCCATTAGCCCTAGCGTGATAGAATCGGCTGAATAATAATCTGATACCTACTGTTGTTTATGATATAATTGGCATTTAATTAAGGTGATCAAACTTGTTTTCGAAAAAGATGATGTTGTATTGTTACATTTAAATAGAACGGTTTGATTGGTTTTTAGCTTGATAATGATTAAAGCCTGATGTAATTTATTTCATATTCAGTAGTAACTTGCTACATGTAAAAGTGAAATTGAAACATCTTGTTTATGAAATTAAGGAATAAATTTATTGAAGATATTAAGATTTTACACCTGAACCAAATATTGCTCTTTATCCTAAAGTTGTTTCTTCTTTAAGTTAATTCGATCTCTATTTTTATTGTTATTATCCGATTTTATCCCAATATAAGGTAGTTTCTTAGTTAATCAGTAAAATTTGTTTAGTACCATTTTGTGCCTAATACGTTTGATCGCAATCTAGAATGTTTAGATATTAAAGAAGTGGCAATGGTATCTGTTTGAATTTTGTTCACGGCGAACCTTTTCCCCGAAATTGATCTTATACACTGAGTATAATGTGATCGTTAAGTCGGATGAGTAGTCGTTCTATTGCGGGGAAATCGATTGTCACTGGTTAGTCATCCGAGACATTTTAAGCCGGTAAGGTTAATCGAGCGCCGAAATATGACCAAAAATTATTTAAATTGTCGTAGAAAACAAAAACAAATAAATATCAATCAAACAGTATAACTAAAAGGCAAGGGTCTTGCAAATGGTTGGACTCTATCAATATCATTTCTATCACTAACTTTTACCTTTGCACCTTTCAAAAAAAAAACTGTAACCCCATCCTGCAAAAACGTTTCTTGTCGTATTTTTTGGTATATTTTGAACACTGACAAATTGCCAAAAAGGGTACCTCCTATTTTTTTTGTGTTTTCATTCTAGACAGCATAAAGCTAAATAACCTCACACTTGCATAAGATGACATTGCTTGAACGTTTTTTTTTTGTAACCTTATTTCACTTTCTTCAATACGGTGCTCGATTTCATCAACCAATGACCGTTGACCAGATAGACATGTCACTTACCCAACAAGTACGCTTCAACTACTTAACGTCTGTTATCTTCCTTATACAGATTACTTTTTTATTGCTGTTGTTGTTTTGGGTGTGTGTTCGTTTCTACTGCTTTTTGCATTTTTAGGTTGATTCTACTGCTAACAATCAGTCATAGTATGTGCCACAAAAAATGTTTATCTAGGTTTTTATGAATTTTGAAACCTGTAAAAACAAGAACGTGTTTGTTAAACACAAATTTCCTTCGGCTCAGAATCTTGTCAGTTACAATATTTCTAAACATGTTTACCCCGCAAGTCTTTGCTTTTACTTGAAATGAATATAAAGTATCTTTATTTGTAAATATAAGACTTTACCTTGAAGCCACCAACCCCAAACTCCATCCGAACTTAAAGGACTACATTTAGTATGTTCCTTTAAAAATGAGTTATTGGTAACAATTACAAAGGATGTATAAAATTTTTAAAAGGATCTATTGTCATTACAAGTGACTCCCAGTACTGGACTTTGAAAGATTTGTTCCTTTCAAATATGAAAAACGTCAGAATATTAATAAAGGCTGTATAAGTCAATGTATAAAAATCTATTTTGGCACCTTTGACTTTGACCCACTGACCTCTTACTCAATCCTAAAACTATGCAAGATATCTTCCTTCCAAATATAGAAGACTTTGTCAATAAATAAAGGCTATATAGGCAAACGTCTAAAATCAATTTTAAGCACTGGTGACATTGACCAAACTGGCCCCTAACTCAATCCAAGGATGCAAGTTTCACCCTTTCTGATATGAAAAATATCAGTCAAAAATTAAAGACTGTTTTGTCAAATGTGTAGAAATCCATTATTTGTGTTATTGGCCCCTAATTCAATCGAAAGGACGAACAACATGCAAGTTATCTTCGAATTAAAAGACATCTGTCCATACATAAAGGCTATATTGTCAAAAGTGAAAGAAATCTATTTTAGCACTGATGACCTTGACCAAACTAACCCCTAAGTCAATCCAAAGGAAGAAGACCATGAAAGTTATAATCGTACCAAATATAAAAAACATCTGTCAGAAAGTAAAGGCTTATAAGCAAACATGTAGAAATCTGTTTCTGGCATCCTTCATATTGACACCGTGACACTTACCTAAATAAAAAATAAGAGTATCATGTAAGTAATATTCCTATCAAATATAAAATATATAAAATAAATATATATAAATAAATTATCTGTCAATAAATAAAGGCTGTATGGACAAAAGTGTAAAAGCTATTTTAAGCACTGGTGACCTTGACCAAACTGACCCCTAGCTCCATCTTAGGGAAGAATACCATGACCGTTATTTTCCTAACAAGTATGAAATACATCTGTCAATAGATAAGGCTGTATGGGCAAAAGTGTAAAAATATATTTTAAGCACTCGTGACCTTAACCCAACTGACCCCTAACTCCCTCAAATAGGCAGAAAACCATGTATGTTATTTCCTACCAGATATGAAATATATTTGTCAATAGATACAGTCTTATGGTCAAAATTGAAGAAAAATTTTTTCTAGCACTGGTGACCTTAACCAACTGACCACTACCTCAACCAGCAGGAAGAATACCATGTAAGTTATTTTCCTACCATATATGAAAGACATTTGTCCATAAATAAAAGCTGTATGGGTAAAGTGTAAAAATCTATTTAAGCACTTGTAACCTTGCCCCAACTGATCCCTAACTCCATCTGAAGAAAAAGACCCCGATTTTAGGTTCCTATCAAATATAAGCGACATCTGTCAATAGAATAAGGTTAATACACCTGTAAAAAGTAAAAAACTATTTTTGACATTGGTAAACTTGACCTTGACCCAAATGACCCCTATCCACACCCAAATGAAGAGGACATCCTTAAGCACTTGGATTAAACATGAATGATATCAACTAAAAAATAAAGGTTGTATGAGCTAAATTGATTGTTTATTACTGCTGTGACCTTGACCCTAGAGATACTATTCTCCATAAAAATTAAGGACTATTTAAGGAATCTACCTAGCAAATATGAAAGATATCATTAAATAAATGAAGTAATTAGGAGATATCTGTGTATCTGTGATAAATCCAACCTGCTGAAATAGGTTAACCATACATGGCCCTGTTTTCAAAATGATAAAAAGGGAAATAACTGGGAATTGTGGATGACACAGTTATATAACTTGGCAATATCATGAACTTTGTATTGATAAGTAGGTATGGTAATTATGAAACCATTAGTTTAGATAGAACTTAAGATGTATTCAACTTGCCATTTCAGGTTAACCAATCATTTATTTTTCTAATTGCTGGAAATGGCAATAACTTGATGAAAATGAAAGCCATAGTTATGTATAGTTATGTAACTTGCCCAGATTGCGTACTTTGCGTTGATTAGAAAGTATATAAAGAATGAATCCATTTTCATAAGCAGAACTTGAGAAAAGCTCAACTTGCCAACTTGTCGTTTTGGGTTTATCTCGTACGATAAGACGGACGGACTGTTCAATTTCTATATTCCCGGGGGATAAAAACCAACGTTTACAGCCTTTATATTTTTTTCTTGAATGCCCGGTTATTTACCAATCACAAACTTTTCCAAGGTCTAAACTGTTTTCAGAATCACTGCCTTCTGATAGCCTGCACAACTGACTATTTCTTAAACCGATTATCGCGCATCCTAGTTAAACTACAACATTAACATTGGCGGCGTTTCTCTTAGTGACAGTCCATATTAAAGGCCAACAGAAACTGGTGGCATGTAGAACAGGTTATTTCTTACTGTTCACATTGAAATGATCTGAGGTTCCTAAATACCACATTTGAAACTTTAAATCTATAACAGCCTAGTCGCATTTATAAAGTTACATGTTTGTGATTTTTTATCGCATTACATAGGCACTAGTCACTTCATACGATTGCTTTAATTTCAATTCAAAATTATTTTGTTTCAAATAAATCAGTTGGCACGCGATTACCATTCACGTGCTCATTTAGAACTTTATTTATTAAGCTTAATCTTCATCAGCATGCATAAATGTTAAAATGACGCCTGGCATGGACAAATGATGGTGATGGTGAAAAGTTGATGAAGATAATGATGATAGTGTTCTGAGCATGATGATTTATTCGTGATTATTTATAGGATGATGGTATCGATTATGGTGATGATATATTGATGATGATTGTGAAAGTTTTATGTTTAACTCTTGTATGTGCACTATAAACTTTAATGTTAGTGAAAGTTTTACTTGGACATTCGAAAGTTATGCTCTCTGCGATTAAAAATGCACGAGAACAATTTACAAAAGAAAAGGTGTATTGTTAAATTTGAAAATTGCTTTGTTTGTTGCGCCTATATCAAACCAGATTTAGACAAATATGAGAAAGTACTCTATTATGGGCAATCATAAAAAGATTTTTCTTGCTATTTAAATCCGGTAGAACAGATATTAAAGAAAAGTACCGATATATCAGTCCTGACTGTAACAGCAACACCCGATAGTGATGCGGTTAAAGCAGATGTATAGGCTTCGATTCATGTCACGCCCACCCTCTTATCTTTAGTTTATCTTATAACGACTTTTAAGAGTCTCCTAAAATTGGTCATGTCATAAGTTTTTTAAACCTTGAAAACGTTCAGGAAGAATATTTTTATGACATCTTTTATTTTAAATGTATGTGTTTTAAACTATATTGATGAACATAAACTTAGTAGTTGACTTAACAAAGTTTCTAATTAGTCACCCGTTAAATTGCATTTCGAAAGGTCTTAGCTATGCTTAACTATGACTGTGATTACATATGATTTGGAATGTTACAACATTGAAATAAAGTAAAATCAACCATGAGTGACAAAAATACAAAATACAATTTTAATCACGTGCAAGACAGGGAAATGTTGCTTGCATCATATATGACCATAATTGTTATCCCTATAAAAATATAATTAGAAACAAAAAAATGTCGAAAATTTCAAAATATGAACATTGAAGCAATGTTGGCCATCACAATTTATTTGCGCTTTACATTGATTTTCCGTTTAAAAAAGTTTTAACTACAGTATTGTTTTTAAGCTTGATTGCATGATTACAGAAATTAATAAATGAAACAAATTCATTTGGGAAATGGATTCTGTTTTTGTTTAGTTATCTGTCCTTGATAGTATGTCCGGCATATTCTGCCTCTTTCCGTTTTATTACAAATCAAATATCCGCCGATATGACATATTAAAACATCATAATAATTGAAAATTAATGTTTTCAGCATAAAAAAATTTCAGGAAAATGTAAGGCAATATAAATTGATATAACGGCGTGGACTTTTCGAAACATTTAACATTTATTAGAAAATTGTTTAAGTGCAATTAATATATTAACAAGAAATGAATTCAGTAAGATAAAATGTGAATGTTTTAAATGTATGATTGAGTTATTCTACAGGTGACGATGGTTTGAGTAAGTGTGGTCAATTGACTATTGACAAACCCACAATATTAGGACGGTATGTCAACTTTTCTTTTACCCCCGACACGTATGATCCAAATGCAATTCTAGAATGGCAGCGCAGCATGAATGGATTAGATCAATGGAAAACGCTTCCTTTAAACAACAAGTTTAATCAATATCAGAGAAATACCATGATTTACCACATGCTATTAACAGACAGTGAGAAAAACCAAGACGAGATATTTTACCGAGTTCATTATTATAATGAAACATCACATTGCTGGATGAACGCTGGGAAACTGACGCTTCAAGGTATGGTGTATCAATATATATAGTAATCAATAAAATATGATATTATGTTCTCTTCCAAGTATGTTTTGTAACAGGGATCAGTACGTACATATGAAATGAACCCCGATTGACAATAAACAAAATATAGCAGAAAGACGCTCGATACTTCTGATATGATAAGACATTAGGTGCTATATATGACGCACAAATATGTTATGATTGAAAAACAAGCTTAAAATTTTCAATTAACCTATCAGATGCGAAATTATGGAAAATTGACAGATCACAACTTTTCGAATTACAAGATAAAGATAAAAGTCGAGGAATTCTGCTTGAAAACGGATGCGTAGACTGGTGTCCAGCGCACTTTTATAGGAACCATGATATGACAGGGAACCAGAATAAACGGAAACAGAGTTGTTTAAAATATCAAATGGCACTTAAAACGGAGAATGTAAAATAAAAATAAAAGATTATTTTAACCGACTTCCCCGTTCAGAGACTTTGCCTAATTTCATAATACCCAGACTATAATCTGGTTTCCTGTCCTATTATGGTTCCCGTCTATGTTCTCTGACGAGTGGATTCAATTTAGATATCATAGAAAACATAAAATGGCCGTACATAGTGTGTGGTCGTGTAGCCGCCAATAGGTTTAAATTATAATTTATATACTTTCTGTCAAAAAGCTCGCTTTGATGATTTGCCTTATTCATATAAGAAAGAAGGCAAAGCCTATATAAACGGGGAAGTCAGATTTTAAAAAATCGTTCATTTGTTAATTTATATTTTTTGATGATATGTATAGAAATCTATATATATTTTCAATTATTTTTATTTTATTTCCTCTTAAATATGCACGTGTAGGCTATAGTCAGGCAAGCCAAAGCGCGGGGCCCGCTTTGCGTACCCGCCTTGTGGCATACCCGTATGAAAGGAGAAGTCAGATAAAAAAAATGTTATATTTTATTTGACAATTTCCGTTTAAAGGTGTCATTTAGTATTTTATGCACTGTTTCTGTTTAATCTGGTTTCTTGTCCTGTAGCTCGCAGGAGACCAGTCTGTGTGTCCGTTTTCAACCAGAATTCCTCGGTATTTATTGTTACCTTGTAAGCCGATAAATTTGCGATTCGTCCATTATCGGAATATTTTCTTGCCGTTTATCATTGCGTTACGGCGCAAAATAAGAAATGATACTGTAAATTTCACATGGATTTCTATGTTTATATTTTATTATTTTTTATTTCCTTTTAAATATACATGTGTAGTCTATTGCCGAAGCTTTGACTTCCCCGTATTAATTAGAGACAAAAAATAAACATAAGTAATTTCATAGATGTAGATAACTACGTTGCCTACTCTCAACAGTATTTTTTAGGATTTTGACAGTTGTCGATAATATTATCAATGTGTATAAAATCAAAAAATAAAATAAGTCAAAAATAAAAAGGAAGTCAAATATCGTAAAACAATGTAAACCTTTTCGTGTCTTTAACAAAATTAGGAACATGATGAAAATCATGTTTTGAGAATCATTTATATTATTTATACCAAAAAGAAAATTTAATGTACTGAGAGAGTGGAATTATCTAGTATTTCTAAAATTATATATCGTCTGATGACTATATGTTTGGCATTGAAATAAAAAAAGTCAACCTTCTTCTATTAAAACATTGCATTCACACGTTGGGTTTTGGATAATACAATTGTTTTATAAGCCGGTGTTTAAACTACTGCATTTATTTTCAAAACGTGTATAGTGTACTGCTGGTTAACGTTCACTGTTTATATTGTGGAAAACGGAACAATGGGAGATTATTTTCAGTTTTCTTTAAAAGTTTGCTTAAGTGTTTGATTCTCTAATGCCTTTTGATATTTCATTCCAAAGTTGTATTGATGACGCGATAATTGATTCTATATATATTTTGGATCTCCTTGCCAAAGTAACACAGTTTGATGTTATTTCTTAAACTATAATGCTTTTCAGTTGCATTTTGTACTTCAGGGATAAATAACTGTGATAAAGATAATGGCAGTAAATTATAATGTATGTTTCTCTTTGTATACCGTGTTGTGTTGAATAAGACACCCATCTTATTTTTCTAAATAAGTTTTGAATGGACAATGATCTTGTATTTTTTTCTTACTAAAAATATCCTTCGCATATTGGGTATAGCTATCCCATAAAAATGAAGCATATTCTATACGTATGAAACATTATTGAGTGTAATCCATTGGTCTTAAAATTTTAACATTTTCATAGAACTAAAATTTAGACACCAAAAAAAACTATCGTAGAAATTTGTTCCTGTCATGGCATAATTGAAAATTTTCAAAATACATATATATCCAAACAACCAATTATTGTTAATATTATTCATTATACTGTCATTTACGGTAGTGCAGAATAATGACCTTTCACGCACCATGCTCTACCATGTACTTATTTGGTTATGCATCATGTACAATCTTGTACTTATTGGGTCACATACCATGGTCAATCATGTACTTATTGGATCACACATCAAGCTAAATTTTGTACCTTGGGTCACACACCCTGTTTAATCATGTATTTATTGGATCACACATTTAGCATAATCATGTACTTATTTGAATATATTAGGTCACACACCTTTCACAGTCAAGTGTTTTTTGGGGGGGTTACAACCTTATACTCCATGATATATGAATTCTTTTGGAACATTATTACTCTTTTACTGAATAATGAGAATTATACAGCAATGCTGGGTACATGAAATCAATTAACTTTAAATATTTTCAGATACAGGAAATTGTGGACTAGTGTACCTCAGATCTGAGAAGTTAATTAAAAATGGGACCGTAGAAATAGAATATTATCCGTCAAAGTATGTGATGGAAAATAGCGGTAGTTTCAAGCGAAGCTGGATACACACTGACGACAAGAAATCAGAAACCCTAATATTGGCTAATGGCAGTTACGAAGAGACAACGGGGCAAAATAACAATTATGTGTTAACAATATATATGTTCAGTGTTTCTATGAATGGAAGATACAGTGTTTATTGCGGTCCGAATTTACTATACACAAATGCAATACTGTTAAAATTACCAGGTTGGTTTGTTTCTAAACTTCTTTTGATCTCTTTTCAATTAAGGTCAGTTTTCGCAATTAGAATATTTATTATGGAAAAACGGAGTGAGCAAATGATGCTAAATTTTACACACAGGCTATTGATGTAAATCTACACTAAACGGAAAATTAATCTCGAAAAGTTCATTTCAGTCCATTTTTGACAAATAAACTCAGTTGGGTACTTTTAAAAAACTCATAATCAAGTAGACGAATGGGTAACAGCGAGTTATCTATCATACCAGTTTATGTGTTTAATTTTAAATGTGCACGAATCTTGTTGATTGCACAAATGACGTTTTTTGTATACTTATGATGTTTTGTAAAAACTATCAAAGCGATGTAAAAAGGAAATTTCGAAAACAAAAAATAAAGGAAAATACAGAAAAGACACGATCACAAATTCTCTGCAGTTAACTACTTGTTTTACTTACTTTCAGAACCACCAAGAACACCTGTAATAGTTGGATTACAAGACATAGAAAGGTGCAGGTACTGTATTGTTGCTGAGGATAATGATAATTTCGAACTTGCCTGTGAGATACACGGTGGTACCCGTCCTCTAACCATTACGATGACAATAGGAAATGAATCATATGTACCTCTAGAATGGAATTCAACAACCTGTATGGTACTTTTTACGGTTAGAGACAACCATCACATGGCAAATGTGATATTTTCAGTCATGAACGATGCATTGTCGTCACCTTTAAGTGTTACTGCTCAGATGTTTGTTATAAGTAAGTATACTAATAATAGTATGCTAATTGATGTGTATTTATAATGGTATGTTAAAGTATTATTACACGTTATGTTCAAATTGTTGTTTTTAAACACTATTGTGATTATACGTCATTTTAAAATGAAAGAAAATGATACCTTAAAAATCGAAATTAAACTGCATTTATCAACAAAATAATTTGATAAATTTAACAAAATAATTTGATAAATTTAATCCTATACATTTTATACTTTTGATATGAATGTTTTATTAATTGTGATATCACCTTTATGTGTATATTAACAGAACCACCAACGATTCAATTGTCGGTCCCGGAAATTCTAAGAGTCGGAGAAGCTGTTAACATCACATGTACGTTGGATGACGGAAGACCTAATCCGATTGTGTATTTTAGCATTTTCGGTTCAGAAGTATCGTCTGCAAACTCACATTTCTATAATTCGACTACATCTTTAAATACCAACGTTATCACTTTGACCACATTCAAGAAAGAATGGAACAAAGAAAACATCACGTGCTGTCGATATAATGAATGGTACACAATTGTGCGTGCCTGTTCACCGCCGAAACAAGTTAACTATCATTGTAAGTTTCTTTTCTATTAGTTTTGTTTAACATATTGTGTGTGTACTACATTTTATCATATTTCATTATAGTCTGCTAAGTGCCCCTATATTTTTAAGTATTTTCACTTGATATTCATGGTTTTCTGGTTGACTTAACTCATTCATGAGACCAACCGCTATTAAGACCAGATTTGCAGTCCCTTCAGTGGCCTCACTAGCGGATTTTACTGTAATTATATACTGATGTTAACAAGTGATCATATTGTATCAAAGCATGTGTACGTTCTTGAGCAAAACAAACAAATATCTTCTGGATAAAAGAAAATTTTATTTTCCGTCTGTAACATGAAAACATTTATCGTATTAAATGAAAATTGTTTCAATAACATTAAATGGTATTTAAGTTTAATTTCTTGTTTTGTTTAGTTCCTCCCACAGATGTGATTTTAGAAGTCAAAGTTAATGAAGACAATCAAATGTATGCTACTTGCACAGTGTATGGCTCGAATCCAGTCTGCAACGTTCAGTTTAAAACTACAAGCGGTATCATCGGATCAGAAAAGTCTTCAGAGAATATAAGTCTACTACCCTATGGTGCGTGGAATTCTGTGTATGGAGTAAACTTGAATGTCAGTGAAGAAGACAATGGTACAGATGTAACGTGTATAGTTGAGTGTGACGAGTTTCCTGTTGACCTTACGGACACTGTCAAAATCCTCTTGCCTTGTAAGTTTTTAGACATTTCGTTAATTTTGTTGATACAGATTACAATTAATTTTAGATATATACCTGACATATCATTAAATACTGTCGCTCTCAGAACTTAAAGATAATTGATAAGAGATACAAAGATAAAACTTGTAAGTCAGTGCCACTTTTTAAACATTTAAATTAGTATTAAGCGGACTAGTTAGACAGATAGATAACGCGATAATTATATGGTATACTTTTGACAGAAATATGCCACGATAGTACAGTAATCCATTTTTTCTGATCGATTTGTTGCTGTGTTTTTGTTTGTGTGTGCGTATCTGTATCTGAGCTAATCATCAAGATAAATATTCCGATTGTACAAAACTCTAATTATGGCAAACATGATATTGTATTAAAATCAAATTTCAGACCCTCCAGTTATAGAGTTCAATATATCTGGATCGACATTGACTATTTCTGCAGGAGAGCGGGCACATGTAAATTGTGTAGCTGCAAGCGTTCCTGCCTCCAATATATCATGGATTGAAGAGTTAAGTAATGGAAACATAACAATGAAGCAATGTGACATGTCACCAAACTGCGTATTAAATATTGATACTGATGAAGTTTCAAACAGGCGTTTAATGTGCCAAGTTCACTATAGGACAAAAGTTGATCACAAATATTTGACTGTACACATAATAGGTACAGTTTTTAAATTCCATTTGTTTTGTTTTAGTATTTCTTTTAATAAGTTCGTTATAATTTCCAAATACAAGAATCCTTGCCTTGTTTGACATAGTGTTTAACTTAAAAATTGAAAAGAAAAATGTCGCTTGTATTTTAATATAATGTTTAATAATTTGAAGAGTTTCCATTTAAATGATTTCAATTTTCTGTCCGATATTATACTTGTTAACAGCTTACCTATGCCCCTGTACATCTCACGTCTCTTTGTACAAACATAAATTTATACACATAAGACCCATTCATTGCAAACTCTTGACACTCTTCAAGACGTTCGTTTTTCCTGTAAAGGTTTACTAAACGTGATATAATGTGTACCCTTGATACGAATTGATTTCATATAGATATAATCTGTTTCTTCGCGTTAAAATACAGTATCAAATAATAATCATAGAAGTACAATTCATGTTAATTAATCTAAGTAAGTCATTAGCTAATCATAAGGAAAATATTCATATTTATCTAGAAAAAGCCGATAAAGATAGTAAATACAATGATAAACAGAACAAAACTGGCCAAGACACGGACAAGGCCATAATTTGGATAATACTGGGTGCATGTCTACTTGTGGTCGGTATCATTGTCTTAGCGGTTTTGTTTGTTGTCATCAGGAAAAAACGCCTCAATTCTACAGGTAAGATAGACTTTATATCTTCTATGAAAAACGACGTCATTTGCAGTGCCTTGTATAGGTTATCAAATGTTGCTATTACACAAATATAAGCATTTCCTTAAATGCTAGAATTCAGCCGGTATTCCAAATTTTGTTCGTAAAATTTGGGACTCCCCCCCTAAACAATAGAGTAAATTTTCCCTTTCCTTTAGCAAAAAAACCGGATACTTTTTAACCCCGCGGGAATTTCTACAAAACAGGTTTTTTCCGAGTTTCCCGTACATAAAAAGTAGTTATTCAATTCTAAATACAGGTAACCTGACAAAACAAAACAAAAACAAAAACAAAACCATGGCAGACTGCTGTTCAAACGGCGTAACTGTTTGATGTCTTTTGTCCCCCAAATTTTTTTATAAATGTGGTTTTTAAAATTTTCCCCTTATTCTGTTTTGGTTTGGGCACATGCGGGGGTTTTGGGTAAAAAAATAAATAAAAATCTTGATAGTTGTATATACCGCCGTACAGGAAGGGGACAATTATTTAGAAAAGAAATATGCATTGCCAATTTTAAAATTATCCATTGAATACAAAAAGTAACCGAATTCATACAATGGATGGAAAAGGCATTGTAACTGTTCAAAGCTGTTTTGCGCTTATATTGTTCCTTATTATTTAGGAAACAAAAATACGCATAAAATATACAAATGTACGACATACACGTACAGTGTTTAAATCACCAAAATATGTATTTTAGCTCAATCATGGTGAGAACATTTAAACCAGATAATTTCTAGTACGCTAAATGAAACATGTTCTTTGACTAAAAGGCCCTGGGCTGAGTTTAACAACTTAAACACAAGCCCTTCAGATTTTGTACAAGAGTATCGTGTAAGCAAGCCACATGTCTGCATAAGTGTCTTTTTTTCGTTGGACACTTTCATATCAAAATTTTCTGTATTAGGCACTCAATATTAAGTTTAAGCTTATTCCTGTTTAATTCCGTTTATCTATAATTACAAAATGTTTTTGTATTTACAAACGGCATTATTAGTTATGTTGGCATTCCTTTTATATGTTTTTTTTTTCTTAAACATTACAGAAAAGAGGGACAGCCAGGTAGATTATCACAAGCATGAGGATGATATAGTGTAAATGTCTCTTTACTCTTAATAAATACTTTATCAAAAAATTAGCTTGTTTGTAAACATGTATTTAAGACATTTGTCTCAGGTAGTACAAAAAAACCCAAAAGAAAACAAAACAGAAAAATCTATTTTTTTTTCTGCAACTATATATATGTGCATATAATTATTTTATGTTGGCTTTTTAAATATATCTTAAGCATTAACGATCAAAATTTGATTGTTTTATCACATGATATTGTAATAACTAAAACCTTTTTTAAATGATTTGTATATTTCATGTTTGTGCGATGTTACAATTTAGACTGTTCAATTTTAATCTAATTTTAATCTTTAAAAACAATCATAAGAATCATGGTCCTGTGTATACGATTGCAGATTTTCTAAACAAAACCCGGAGGTTCGTCCTTTAGGAAACCTTAGTCAGAATGCGCATGCGCTTGAGAACGAGGCTGAGGTACCTGTATATTCTCAACCAGTTAAAAAGAACACGACAGAAGACTCGCACAATACATATGCGCAAGTAAACAAAACAGGAAAATCAGCTTCTTCAAAAACGGAAAAGGTGTGGATAAAAATTATCACATTTTCATTCGTTTTATATTTATATAGAGACGTTGTGGGGGCCATTGTTTGCGCTAGGTAATCTGCATATTTGATATAATCATTTACTTGACTGAACATTTTGGTTTTTCATCAGATGAAGTATAAATTGAGATTTAAATATTATGAAATCTTGAAAATACAGTATGTATAATGTTTGTGTTTGATTTAATTTTAGCCCCAACATGCACAGGACGGACAATTACTATATGCTGATCTTGCCTTTGATCCAAATGAGACTCCATCAAAAGCAGCAGTTACCAAGCGGCGAGATTCCCCGACAGAATATGCTGATATAGATTATGTGAAGACAAAAACTAATAAAGTCATTGATGAAACTCCTACGGAACCAGACAATATTTATGCAAACCAGTAGATTCATTTGATATTATATAGTAATGATGTTTGTTTCATTGAAAAAAATTCTACTTAATACACAAAAGACTGTAAATATTAGCATGTGTATGCGAGTGTTTGTCAGGGCTTATTGCCAATACCTTAAGATTTAATCTGTTATTGAACTTGTGTCTGTGTTAAGTGTTCGTCCTATGTTTTTTATGACAATGTTTGTTGCGCATGAACCTTTAACTGATAATTGCAAAAATAATATTTTATCATTAATCAATGTAGTTCTATCGTTAAAACCTTTTTTTGGGGTTATTTTCACTTGCTATTTTATAAAATTGACAACTTCAAAGTTGTCGTATTTTACTGTTTACACAACATATTAATATAAATGACAAGTCAACATGTATATACATATATTAAGGTTTTTATTTCATAATGTGAACTGTGGAACATGACATTGATTTATGTGTATTATAGTACAAGATACATACAGACTGGGCTTAGTAGTAATAGTATGCCAAAATGATAGATAACATATTTGGGAGTCGGCTATATTTCATAACATTTTATGTGAAAGCTGTCATTATATATATTGGGCTAGAGATTTAGTTTAGCAGTTCGAATTTGGTATTTCACTTGTACACTTGTATATTTGTATATTAAAAGTATGTAACATCTGTGAGTTCTCTCTCCGTTATGCGACACGTTATGCGACAAAGTCAGATAGGGATTTATTTTCATTCAGAACACATTGTCGATAAATTATAATGGAATCGGAAATAAGGATTGAAAGAAGTTGCATGTCATTAAATGGTGTTAACAAACCAGAACGTGCATTATTTGAATAACAAGTAACATAGAAAATTATGAAAAACATCAGTATTAAGTGAAGCTCATTTCGATTAAATTATGATAGATTAAGATATCCCGCAATCAGAATCGTTTACAAACAATTATAAGTGTAAACTTCAAAATTACGCCATTCACACTTTTAGATTGTTAGAACATGGTAGTCAACGCATAAAAAAGTAAGTAAAATCAACCCATTGACTTCACACCATATAATACCGCATAATTAGGAATTATATCATGATTTTGAGAGGGGTTTATTTTTGCTATTTCATATGGAGTTCAGATGTTCAGTTATATCATCACGAAGGTCGTAGACTTTGATAATGTCAAACATCTGAAACGACATACCACAACAATCTTAGATTTATGATATTTTGAAATTCAATGAATGCGATAAAAGTGAAGGAAATCAGTGTTTGACAATAAGCTTTTTGAATGAGCTATAGAAGGTGTTGATGAATTTATCATCTGCACAATTTATCACTTGCACAGTTATTTTGATTGCACTTTTTGAAAACGCCGAACCTAGTTGTTTCTCTTACTTGCGTAAATTACATGAAGGAAGTGCAATGTGTGACTGGTATTTAGTGACCCGTTTTGATCCTCGGACTCAATGTTGTACAGTATATGCAGTATCTTTCCCTCAGTACGTGCATATCATAGAGAAACTACAAGGTATAAGATTTGGAGTCAGGCTGATTAATCACCAAGGACACATTGACTGGTTAAGATCTGAGTTGTTTTTGACATAAAGGGTAGGTCCTGGAGAGCAATTTTGCCCAATCGTCGCTGGGAAGTTAAGCTTCTATCTCAATCTACGACTCAGCTGTCGTGGTCGCGGGGAGTAGCTTTGCAAAGTAGGCAGGGACGACGAGGAAAGTGTGCCTTTAGAACAGAGAGTGACGGCTTGTAAGGCAGGCCCCAAGCTGGCATAACAGTCCTTTTCAGGGCTATCTCATCCTTTTCATATTGTCCCAGGTACTGCTACTGTTAGGCTCTCATTTTTCGCCGTTCAGTGACTTACTTTTCGTATCTTTTGGTAATACTAAACTGAAATTGCTTGTAGGTCCATTCTTTCAATTAGCCTGAAGAATGTCTGATGACAGGTCCGGCGTCTATACTTGACAGAAAAAACTGTATTTAAGGCCTGAGAGGGCGGATGGACCGTCATTAAAAGCATAGGCTACAGTAACGTACCGACCGAATACATCACACATATGCGTTTGAACAACGGAATAATGTCTTGAATTTATTCATTGATACTGAACAAGTATTATATATAATGTAATTTTGTACTGTTTCAAATAACTTCAAAGTTAAAACATTTTTAAACATTTCCATACAATAAATGTATTCGATAATGTATACACCAGATTCAAGATTAAGTGTACTAAGTCTTATCTATTTTTTTCCTTAAATGTGCATTACGCTTCAGAAATGAATACAGTTTTACTTCTATAGAAAAGGAAACATGAACTGTATAAAAAAAATAAATTATTTTTGTTAGATACTTGTTACCTGGCGAAAGTAGCGCTAAATGCGAAATAGTTTGTCACAAAAGTAGCATAATGTCAACAAAGTAGTATTTTCACTTCCATACAAAATACTAAATCACTTTAATTGTACTAACGGCTAAAATGCAACAGTAGAAAATATGGTTCAGGTAATTGGTCAATGAATAACTATAAATATACACTAAAATAAAAAAGGCTTTTGAGAAACAAAAGAAAATATTGCTGTGGCATAATGTCTCTTCAATAATTTATAAAATCATAATACAAAATGAATCTTAAACATCTTATATAAAACCGTCTCAGCACATAATAAGATCATATAATTCTATATTTAATTTCCGTTATTACTTAATATTCAGGAAATCAGACACATGTTATTATCGGATAAATGCA
Organism: Ruditapes philippinarum; assembly: GCF_026571515.1. Lineage (NCBI taxonomy): Eukaryota > Metazoa > Mollusca > Bivalvia > Venerida > Veneridae > Ruditapes > Ruditapes philippinarum. The sequence goes on from NW_026851520.1 coordinate 22,083, forward strand.
GACGAATACTTTCCGTTTAAACTCATTTCCAGCTGAATTTATGCAACGGGAACTCCCTGCTTTTAATCTAGCACAGTTCATACCATGTTAAAGGCATTTCAATATATATAACAAAACATGAGCACTAATATATATACATATATATAACTTAAGTATAGATTTTTGTGTGAATCCCGTATGCGGAGCTGGCGTGACTCTTAACTATTGCAGAGAGTGGCAGCATGGCCGAGTGGTCAATTCATCGGTTATCTAAGGACGGCTGCGTGTATTCAAAACCAGTCAGAGGCAAGACATTGTTTTCCTGGGCAAGAAATTTTACATTCATCACTAAGTAATGGTTGGTGTCAGGAACGGTTTCGAGATTGTTTCAATAAGCTTATAGCTTCAAACACAATGGAACTAAAATAAATCTGTATAGACAAATACTATTGAAAAAGTCTCACCACTGTCGGTCCCAGCATGTTAAGGAATAAACTAGCAACTTAATCAGCAGTGTAATATTGAAATATGCTTTGTCGAAAATAGACCTCAAGAGTTTTACAGAATGGAAACTCTTGCACTTACAGCATGGAATAAGTAGCGATGGAGATAGAGACCATTTCGTCAAATTTACTTTTTGTCTGCGCTTATTGGAAGTTATTTTTTAAAATAATGATATCAGTGTTACATTATTATTTCATTATCGTACATGTTACTTATGGCATAAAACCTACAATATATTTATTTCACTTTCATTTTGATGTGTAAAACGACATCTTATCAAGATAATAAAAATGAACTTTATGACATTTTATACTAACTTTTGGGTTTTTACGGAAAATAAACATTTTGTAACCAACGAATGAAAATAAGTATATTTTTTCCTGATTGTTGTATTTATAAGTCATTTATGTTCCTTTATACTCTCGCAGATATAACGAAATCCTGGTGTCAATCGAAACAGTGCAACCGTATTCCTCGAACTGTAACTATTTGCATACGTACCGCTCACTATAATTTATATTCAATCAAGAAATTCGAAATAAAGTTTAATAAATACTATGCTTTACTGTACCTATAACATTGAGATCGGTAATCATAATCATTAATTATATACTCAATGTGTGTCCACTTATAGTGTGTAGGAGTTAAAGCATTACATATCTACTTTGTGTGAGGTCAAAACATGTTAATTTTTATATTTTCAAAATGACCATATAGCATTTATTGATGTTTTCAAATATCAAATTGGAGCATAGTATGTGTTTAATAAATCATTAATTTATTCTTTAACTTTGGCAATTTTCTACATCTATCATGCATTTAACATGTAATGCATCTACGCCGACAGCCGCTAGTCCAATGCATAGGTGTGCTACTGTAGTGTGTACTATCTTTGACTTTCAGGTTTCCTTATGCCATTCCAATTATGTTATATCAATTATTCTTCTTAGATCTTCGAAGACGTGAAGGAATCCAAGTGCCAGTCAAAAATTGACATGCACATTGCACAAGCCTGTGATTATTTCAAAATCTATATTATCCCTCGGAAGCATTAAAATCAGCAAAATTACATGAAAATTGCAGACTCGGTTTGATTGAGCCTGTACATGAGAGATTATGAAAAAGTGCAACATCCCTCACGCGCCCTAGCATCGGCTTTAGCAGTACTCCATTTAATTTTCAACACATGCGAAAAGTCCTGGAAATAATGATCCGGAATAACAAGATTAATATAACAACACCGAATCGAAGTACGGGGCCACTTTACGGCTGTCGCACACCACCTGACACCTGCAGTTAGTGACATTGAAGGATATAGCTATATAATGCAATTTTTATTCCCGAGATACTCCAATGTTATTACATTGTCTGAAACAGATTCCACGACAACTGTAGACTTGCAGATATCCTGATGTCAATATACATAATGACACATAAGCCTTCTTGAAACCCATCTGGGTACAATACATAAATCTGACATTGTTACTTTCCTAGAAATACTGGTAAAATTTGCCATGTTAAATCATGAGAAAATTGTTGGCATGGGGTGAATATACAAGAATTCTTACAGAACGGATCAAATTTATTAACAATAAAGAATTGAACTTTTGCTTCTCCCCCAATATTGAAATATAATTCAAGAAAAGTTAATAAATGAATATTTAATTACAATTTTACAAAGCATACAAATTTTAAAAATATGCATGATAACGGAATGTCAAAACTAGCAAACTTTTAAATGTATATAGTATTATATGTATTTAGAAAATTAGTCAATTAACTATATAGACCAGGAAAATTAAATAAGAGTTTCATAACAGATTTTGTTAGCTGCATTAACTTAAGCAGATGTATGTGATATTTTTTTCTTTTCTTCAGTCATACACAAGTAACATAAAGCCATTTTTTGTGAAATTGTAAGAAAATCCTGGAACTAGCGACCGAGGCATGGGATGGGATAATGCACAATTACTTAGAAGGATCAACACATAATTAGTGACCTTCATAAGTTGTTTTAGGAAAACAAAAGGACTGTAAACATTTAGCATTCACAATAAATTTCTAGATATAATTTTAAACAAGATATATCAAAACCAGTGTAAACGCCGAAGTCTTATTAAGTTTTAAAATTATTAATAATTGAATTCCACTATGAAATTTCAACAAAGCTTAAACGTTTTGATGTGTGCTCAAATTCTGAAATTCTATCTTATGCAACAATGTTTGCTTAGGAAAGTAAGTTTCCATTATATTACATTTTAATACATTTTATTCAAATAAATATATGATTTTGTTGATTTTTCTTTCGCTTCAGGTAACCTCTATCAATTGTATACTTATTTCTATCAATATGAAATATGTGTCATATAAAGAATATGTATTTATACATATTTATCAACATTTCTTTCACGTCCATATCTAATACTTGTTGCACATCAATACTTAATATATCCTATATTATTATACTTTTTTCACTTCAGTATCAAATATGCATCAATATCCATTTTATATCAATATCAAACACTCATGATTTTTTTTCTCTTCTTCCATATCTAGAATATATCGATACTTGTTTCATTTAAATATAGAATATATACAGTACATGTATATATAGTATATTTATACATACTTCACTTCAATATCGAATATATTCGATATCTTTTTCAATTTAATATTGGATAAGTTTAAATATTTCTTTCACTTCCATATCGAATATGCATCTGTATTGACTACACGTCAATGATAAATATGAGTAAAGATCAATTTCACATAAGTATCGAAAATGTATTAATATTTTGTTTACAATTATTCATCAATATTTCTCTCTAATAAGTTATGTACAATATTTTTTTCTCTCGAATGTCAAAATGTAAAAATTCTTTCACATCCATTTCACTATTTTCAATACTCCTTTCACTTCAAAATAGATTGAGAATCAAAAGTTATTTCACACCTATATTGATATTGATAGATGGTTGTTCACATAAATGTTGAATATGCTTCGTTCAAAGCGCCATTTGTACATGGTGAATGATTCAATGATTCATACGTCGAAAGAACTATGTTAACATTATCTCTGAAAATTAAAAAAAAACACTTTATCCTAGGCTGCTGACAGGAAAAGACTCTGCTCACACGACCATTGTATATCAACTTCATGATCGGTACTGTTCACTATTTAAAAGGAACATATTTGAAAAAATTATCAAAAAATGACGTTTATTTTCCAGAGTGTAAGATATAAAGCAGAGTTTAAGTTAAATATTGATAAAGAACCCTAAGAGATGGCCATCCCTATGCTTATCTGATGAAACAATTTGACGCAGCTTTAAGAATAATCAAATATTATTTGGTATTGTTTTTACCAATACATGCATGCTACTTAATAATGACCGTCATAAGTTGTTTTAGGAAAACAAAAGGATTGTAAACATTTAGCATTCACAATAAATTTTAAGATATAATTCAAAACAAGATATATCAAAACCAGTGTGAATGCCGGAGTCTTATTAAGTTTTAAAATTATTAATAATTGAATTCCACTATGAAATTCCAACAAAGCTTAAACGTTTTGATGTGTGCTCAAATTCTGAAATTTTATCTTATGCAACAATGTTTGCTTAGGAAAGTAAGTTTCCATTATATTACATTTTAATACATTTTATTCAAATAAATATATGTTTTTGTTGATTTTTCTTTCGCTTCAGGTAACCTCTATCAATTTTAAACTTATTTCTATCAATATGAAATATGTGTTATATAAAGAATATGTATTTATACATATTTATTAACATTTCTTTCACTTCCGTATCTAATACTTGTTTCACATCAATACTTAATATGTCCTGTATTATTATACTTTTTTCACTTCAGTATCAAGTATGCATCAATACCCATTTTATATCAATATCAAACATTCATGATTTTTTTTTCTTTTCTTCCATATCTAAAATATATCGATACTTGTTTCATTTAAATATAGAATATATACAGTATATTTATAGTATATTTATACAAACTTCACTTCAATATCGAATATATTCGATATCTTTTTCAATTTAATACTGGATAAGTTTAAATATTTCTTTCACTTCCATATCGAATATGCATCTGTATTGACTACACGTCAATGATAAATATGAGTAAAGATCACTTTCACATAAGTATCGAAAATGTATTAATATTTTGTTTACAATTATTCATCAATATTTCTCTCTAATAAATTATGTACAATATTTTTTTCTCTTGAATGTCAAAATGTAAAAATTCTTTCACATCCATTTCACTATTTTCAATACTCCTTTCACTTCAAAATAGATTGAGAATCAAAAGTTATTTCACACCTATATTGATATTGATAGATGGTTGTTCACATAAATGTTGAATATGCTTCGTTCAAAGCGCCATTTGTACACGGTGAATGATCCAATGATTCATACGGCGAAAGAACTATGTTAACATTATCTCTGAAAATTAAAAAAAAAAACAACACTTTATCCTAGGCTGCTGACAGGAAAAGACTCTGCTCACACGACCATTGTATATCAACTTCATGATCGGTACTGTTCACTATTTAAAAGGAACATATTTGAAAAATTTATCTAAAAATTACGTTTATTTTCCAGAGTGTAAGATATAAAGCAGAGTTTAAGTTAAATATTGATAAAGAATCCTAAGAGATGGCCATCCCCATGCTTATCTGATGAAACAATTTGACGCAGCTTTAAGAATAATCAAATATTATTTGGTATTGTTTTTACCAATACATGCATGCTACTTAAAGGGAACTAGAATTACTGAAATTCATTGCTTTTTCATGAAATACCGCTTTGAAATGTTAGTATATGCTACAAAATCAAGAATTTATTCAGTATTACTACAAGGTATCAAGAACAAAAAATGATCAGAAACACAAAATACGGCAAAGCGACCAATAAGACATATTTTTGCCAAAAAAAACACGTTTCTGTTTCGGCAACAATTCCTTTCGAATGCTTAATTTGTAAGCATATCATACTAGTTTTAGAGTATGTCATTTTCTATATTAAAGTTCAGCTGTTCTCCATATCAGATGTGCAATCATTGTTATTGTTTTCGTAGATTACCTTAACTCTCAATCTACCGACAAAACACAATGGAGCAGCAAATGGGTAAGCTCGCAACGACTTGACATGTACACATAGTCAGCAAAACCACTATACCACTGCGCATGTTCTATTCTTTTATTTGCTGAACGTCATGTGTTTAGACTGGTATATACCGCGCGAACTTTTTTCCTCAACCAACCAGATTTAATTTTACCTTCTGGCTATATTAGAAATTGTTTCATATACAAACAAAAGAACAAAACGGAGGACATCCGTCATTTCATTGTATTACTCATCAAATACTAATATCACTGAAAACAAATATTCGCGGATTGCAAAGTTATTCACATACTTTTTTGTTTTTCTCCTTATATTCTGATGTTTCTGTTTGAAACAAGTTTCCTTAAAATACGAAAATCATTTTACACAGAAATAGACTGAAATTTACAAACGTAAATGCTTAAAATCTTTAATATACATTGTATATGACGACTTTCGTCAACATAAATTACAAATAAGGAATATAAAAAAAGGAGAAGACAATAAATATATAAATCATCAGTTTCATAAAAGGAAATGAGTGTTTGGTAAAAGGGTCTAAACAATTGCATGACATAAATGCTCATGGAACATACAATAACATTAATTTCCGTAATCATTACAAATATCCTTTGATGTACACAACGAGGAATCTAGAGACAATTAAAATTTCTATAATCGTGAATTTCTTCAATTTGCTATACAACAGCTTACTAAAATCGATACACAAGTCGCAGGTGGATACTAAATATCACGTTTTATATTTTTCCCTTGATATGGTTTATTCTTCCATATTAACTGTAAGTCAACAAAGATATGTAAACAAAAGTATGTCCTCCTGCTTTAGTGACCACACAACTATTTTGACAATAGTAAATAGAAGCCCTCTGTAGTCTTTAAAACGGAATTGTAACGTGTCCAATCCATCCTATTTTATTATTTTAGAAATAAAATAAAAGTTGTTTTAGAAATGAAACCGGAAAAAACTTTTGTTAAATTATAAATGCTTGTATTCAACGTGACACGTATGTCAGTACTAAAACAGCGCAAGAAGAGTAAACTTAAGTATTTTCTAAACTGTACTGCTTGTAGGATATGTATTATATAAGTTTTACAAGTGAGGGAAGTGTAAAATTGATCAGGTTGTATGTCTGGAGTGGTCGTATAATTTTATAATTAGATAAAAGGTTTTAATACACTAACACTTTGTCATCGGTATCAGTCATTCTTTCCATTTCTGTTGATAATGCTGAAAAAAAAATCAGATTCAATATTAACCTTTAAAGAAATTGATAGCATGGTGTTCAAAATATACCTTTAGTTCTTTTCTGTTTAATTAATGCAATGCAATGGCATTACATACGCTTAGTAAAACAATAGGTACAGCAAAATTGGAACCAAGATGAGTCCAAATCAGACATTTCAATGATTTTATGATGCATCGACTTCCCAATTATAACACAATAATTTGCATGTAAGTCATCATGAACTTGTCCGGAAACGGAAATAAAATTGTCCTGTTACATTATAATGACTAAGCTATAACAATTGTTTTCAGCAGAATTCATGACTTACGATGAAGGTCAATTATTGTAAATCTTGCTCCTTAAGAAAACGGGGGTTTCAATTACCATCACTTGCCATAGTGCTCGTTTTAATACAGACATCACAAAATGTAAATGCTAGAATGATTTTGTTAAACGTGATACAGTCTGTTTAATAATTCCATCATTTGTACCACCTCCCAACAGTACAATATCATCTACAACCATTATCTGATCAAAACTTAATCGAATGTAACGAAAAGTTTAATACTATATAATGACTGAGGAAGTTTTCACTTGAAGTGTGTTTGATGATGATTAGGGGGGAGACAACAGATATGATGTGATATACTCTACATTTATAGTGTTGGCTGGAGTACTAGTAGTCGAATGTCACACACTTGAAAAACAATTAGATCTAACCCGAGACTCATTTCACTACATATAATCGTAAACAATGATTTATTTAAAATATGAGTAAAATAAGAATAAAGGTTACAGCAGCTATTAACATTTTTGTCTTTTGAAATTGTGTATTTTATTTTTAATGAATAATTATTTGGATACTATTATTCATATCATGTCAAGGGATATATGTTATCTGTGCAGGATATTTTCAGTTATATTATCAACAGTGATTATACCCAGCAAAGGTAGGTTTTGGTTTTGTTTGATTTGTCACTTATAATTCATTAATGTGTATTGATCAAAATACTTTGCACTATGACGCGACGATACACCTTTGCTTCCATACTTTGAATAGATTTTGTTAAGTTGCTTCTTTTCTTTTTGATGTAAGAAATTTAATGGGACTCTGATATTGTTTTATATTGCTTTTAACATTAGGGGGCTGAAAATAGTTTATCTAGATTAATGTTTTATTTGTGTAGGTCAAAACTAATAACTTGTGTACAAATTTCAAATCATCTGCACAGTCCGTTTTTTTTTTTTTTCAAAAAAAAAAAAAAAAATTCTTGTGAAAATTTATCGAAAATTGAAAACGTTTAATGCTTTTCACTCACATTGTGCTATGAATAGCACAAACATATCATTTTCAATTTTAACCTTATATATTCTAAATTATTTTTAGCAATCTTTTCTGTTTTAAGAACCAAGCTGATCTATATTAGAAACTGTTATGCTTTTAAACCTCCGTGGAGTTCCTTTAATTCTGCAAGAGCATGGCAGGTGTAACGAAGTAAAGTCACAACCAAGGAACGATGACCCCTTTCCTATAAAAAAACTGACTTCCTCTAAAGAAAAATACCCCACACCTTCCGAAACGTGTAACATATTAACCCCATTTAATTGACCTCAAATTAATAATCAAACTAACTACCGAAAGGTGGAAGGTACTGTTCTGATCGCAATACTGACAACCCTGTCATAATGTTGCAGAAAAGCGACCCCTATTCTATCTAAACATACTTATTCCTGCTGAACAAAATGATAACCTAGTCTCACAAGTTCAAATTTAAACAGCCTCCACCTCCTCTGAGACCTGTATAATATCTTACCAAAGTCAAATTTCGAGAAAAAAAAACAGCTTCAGCATATTTACTTTATGAAACCTGGAAGCTTATTTGAACCATTCTGAAGTGCGTAACCTCAAGCCTATTCATATGAAGAACCATGCAAAGCTCCAACCCATGGCTCCTGCGTGAAGAGGCAGAAGCACTTACCACTCGAAAACTGCTCTCCTTGAAATATTAACTTGGGGATTCTTTATTTCTCTCTATTGGATTAAGATAATAGGCCTCCTCTTCCCCCTATTTAATCAACTTCTTGTACAAAATGCTGAACTTGTAAATGTTTTGTGGTGATTGTTGCATTAAACGTTGATATATTAATAGACAAGGAATTGATTTGTTTTTGTGCTTCTCTGGTCAATTAAACAAGCATAAGTCCAAATCAAATGGAAAAAAAATGTCAAAGTCATTCTGCATTTGTTATCATAACTAATCCGATAAAAAATTAAGTTATGATTACTTCACAACAGGAGGTGTCAGGTGCTATGTGGCAGCTGTAAAAAGTTGTGCCCCGTACTTCCATTCAGTTATACTTTTCTGGGCCTTCGGGATCATTAATGCCAGCACTTTTAATTGCTGAGAATTGAGTACCGCTCAAGCCGGTGCTATGGGGCATTAGCAATAGCAATATTGCACATTATCCCTTATGTACAGACTCAATAAACCCAAGTCAGCAAATTTTATGTAATGTTGCGATGAACTCGAAGAGGAAATTTGTATGTTTCTATTTTCTTATTTATTTTGGGCAAATCGTATTTAAAGCTACATACCTCAAGATAAGTCAAAATATTTCAATAAAATCAAACTTGAGAAAAATGTACTAAGATGTTAGGAATAATAAAAACTGGTATTTTACATAAAATCTGTGATTAATGACTGATATTTCAGTATTAACAATTATATTTCTACTGCGTTTCTAACGCAGTAAAGGCTTTTTATGCATATTGACCACTTTTTGGCAATTTACGTGGTTTGTTAGTAATGTGTAAATTGCTTCCTTTTGGTAACTTCACAATATTACATACTCAAATACATTTTCAAAATTTGCATGAAAATTAGCGTGAATCTGGAGGCGTGCTGCTTTAATTTTTAGTATATTTTGAAAATAAAAACATTTTACGGGTAGTCTCCTTTGAAAGGGGCGAGGATAATTTTCTTCGTGTGGGGTGGTCATTAGACATTGACCAGCGGTCATAATATTATGAATGGGAGAGTCAGTATTCTTTAAAAATATAGACCGAGAGGTTCATAATTCTGTAAGGGTCACCTTACTTCATTATACCGCTTTTCCATTCCGTGGAAAGATCAAGCATATTCAATGCTGCTTATGGCATGAATGTTTGTTTTAATTTTTTATTACTCACGCGCTAGGAGTAGTGCTAGACTGTTAGACCACAACACGTCCGGAGTACGACGGTCATCAGCAGACGAGTGTTGACGGAATACTGTGTTTACGATGGGATCAGTTTCATGAATACAATTGAATTCCCAGATGTCACAAAATCAGTGGCAGCTAATTTCTGTCGTACTGCAGGTTACAACACCACACTCTGGTGTTTTACAACTCATAAAAGAGGGAGACGTGTGGTATCAATAAATGTGGTGAGCAAAAATATATCTTTTACTACAAATGTATAATTAGTGACAAGTTATTAAAATTTCTTTTTGTGTTTTAGCAAACATGCATGGCGGGTTTTCCATTTAATATAAGTAACAAGCAAATTAACATGTGATTGCTGCTTATGTCTTACATGCTATTAATTTCTTTATTTCTCTATGTATTACTAGATTGTTATAGTTCTGGCATACGATTGTCATCACCAACAGACAGACAAACCGTGTTTACGATAGGACCATGTTAACGCGTACTTAGCGTAATTAATTCGGCGTGAACGGTTTGACCCATTTTACAAACTTTTTTTTTTCTTACTGTCAAACCGTTACGCCTTATTTTAACTGTCATTTTTACGCACGGAAAATCTACCGGCAACACTATCGATAGTTTGGACTGATTTTTACTGCTTAAACATGAAAGTAACTTCAATGTCCTCTAAAAATCAATAGAATATAAATTCTTGTACTAACTTCTCCTAGAAAAAGTATTAGATTGTACCTGTCTTAACGCATACATGCGATTTATTTCAAATTTGTACTGTCTACATTATCTTTGGCGGACATGTTATGACGTCATCGTAAAAAACCGATTCCGTGAAAGCTGGTAGTACCTACCAGTGTGTCCAGCAGGTAAGTGTGAGTAACGCAGGAAGATTAACTTGCAAAAAATAGAGGGGAAATAAATCTATTCATTATTTTGTAATAAATTTGTTCATTATTAAATACTAATGAAAAAATACCAATGTGTTTAACATAAAATGCAATGGTAGCAAATAGGCTCCTTAAAAGTACTGTTGTTTAATATTATTTTAAATGTTTTAATACATGTGCTCAACATTTATCAATAGGTGTTTTGCCTTCTTGTTTACTACTAATGACTGCCAATGTCACTCTCGCATAAAATACTGACTTCATTTATACATGCATTTTTATATGACAATTAAGAACGTAAAAGAAATATTTATGGGAACTATTTGAATGCACATCAAATTATTCAGTATTTGTACAAATAATATTTCAAGAGTTCTTTTTCGCCGATTGCCGATAAATAATACCATATTAAACCTACTGATGAAGATTAATGTCTTCTTGACATACTTTGTTAATTTACTAAAAAGGAACTTTATTGTGATCCAAAAAAAAAGGTCATTGAGAAGATAAGAATTTTCAAATGAACAGATTAAGAGACTTGTACATGTTTAGGGTGTATGACTTGTTGTTTTATACTGTTTTGGTGACACTTTTGTTTGTGTCCCTTGTTTTCTCGTCTACGATAAGTGTCTTCCCTTTGCCCCTAGTTTTATTTCTTTATTTCGCACCCCTCTTCCTTGAATTTTCTATCCCCTTCCCATGTGCTCGTTTACTTAGTGGCCTAATTGATCATTCATTTATTTATTTTCTTTGATTTTGATTTCCTTGTCAGTTACCATTATTTCTTCATATGTATCATTTTAGTGAAAAGCCTGACCGTGCTCTCCCTTGCGCCCTGCCTTGTTTTTGTTTAGGATCCTCCTGGGCTCATTGCCAATGGTTCTTATTCGTGGGTCGAGTTGGGGTTGCGTTCATTGAACGTCACCTTTCCTTGTTCATCTTTTTTAACATATTTTATACATGTAAAGCGAACCGTAACAAACACATAATGATTATTAATACAAGGTTCGGAGCGAAAGCAAAGAAATGTAAAGAAAACAGAAAAAACTTATCCACCAATCTCCACGTCTTAAAAACACCCACAAAAAACGCATAAAACTGCAAAACCGAAACATAAATACTAACAGACGACTACAGTAATTTAAACAGACTATCTGTCGTACATCGTTATGTTATTCTACTTCTAAATTACGGCCACTAAATTCCCACTTGCTGCGTTTTTATCATAAACCCCGTCATATCTGTGCGACAATTGCATTTTACTGAGAGCTGTAATTTCTTAACTTGAGAAAAGGCCAGTCTGAAATTCCATTTTATAGTGTGAAATTTTAAGGGTTTTTTCAGAATTTTTAAGTTATTTTTGGTTGCTTTGAACTTCTTCTCATACGCAACTGTCCTCAATATTGTTTTTAAGATAATAAACTAGAAATTGATATGGAGTGTAATACAAATTGAAATTCTTCTTTGCTTCATCATGTTTAGTATTTATAATATAATTCATTAAGATGTACCTACAATTACATTGTATTTTCGTATGTGGGGAATCAAAGGCAGTTCAGAAATTTCACCTAATGATCACAGCTGTTAAAAACCCCAACTGTATAATTTCTAATTTAAACAGACATAAATGCAGTATGATCTTATGTCGGACATCAAAAACTATTTAATTTCTAAGTAAGGTTATCAGAATTTCCTTTTTACATTTTATTTTTTATGCTGAAATATTCGTGTGTGAATATAAGAGTTATTCCTGCAATAATTCACATCAATTACAAAAACAAATTGTTTTATAAGGCTTGCGTATACAATCGATTGCCACCGATACCTGTGTTACACCATGAAATGTCACAATTTTAACATGACACCGCCTGCGTCATTCCTTCTAAATTTCCAATATGGCCGCTTTCAATAATTTTTAACGATTTAAAAAAATAAAGTGGAATATTTAGACTTCTGTTTGACTTTGAAGTATGATAATTTGGAACCTTACATAAAAAAACAGTCCTCTTTCAGGTAATGTAGGCTGTTTCTTTAAAACTTTTCTTGTTTTCGCTCCCAACAACTTCTAATTGGGAAGCGTCCGTGCATAAAAATGCAGTTCGTGGCTGGACTTGGAAAAAAGACAGCGCCCGTCCAAAATTATCTCGGTGTCTCTTTGACAAGTCTAATTAGTTGGACTATGGCGTACTGTGCTACCCGGATGGTACAAAGTCATCCGCAGTTTATTTCTATCATGTTTCTAGATATTAAGAACTTTTATGTTATATCACATTATCTAAAAATTTTATGTCAGAGAGACGTGTTTTGAAGGGCTTTTCAACCCCCCTTGAGGCCTCAAGTAGTTTTTGTTTGAGAAATGAATGTTGTTAAAAAAAGTGATATCTTTTCCGGTCCGGTCCGCTTCAATAAAATATGATAAACAAGATCAACAAGGAAAGGCGGCGTTCAATGAACGCAACCCCAATACGACCCAGCAACAAGAACCAGCGGCAAGGAGCCCAGGCGGACCCCAAACAAAAACAGGACAGGGCACAAGACAGAGCACTCAAGGAAGGTAATCGAGTTGGTACCAGAGGGGGTATTGGCAGAAGTTTTATAGCAGTTTGAAATTGTAACAGTATGCTTTTTAACCCATTACTTCATATACACGCCTTTTAACGCCTTTTTCACCCCCCCCCCTTTTGTTGTCTCAAATGGTGAAAAAATGCATTATTTAGGCCCTTAACACTTGTTTTTGTTTGAGAAATGTTGTTAAAAAAAGTGACCACTTTTTCGGCGCGGCCCCCTAACCAAAAGATACATCACGGGGTTGCCAGAAGGGGGATGTGCCCCCTTCTGTTTGGGGGGTTTGAAGGGGGGCTCCGCCCCCCTCATCGCCAAGAAAATTTTGGACTTGTGAGAGGCTATAAATGACCCCAGATTGATTATAAGGTAACATGTAACCAACGCTGAAAAGCATTTGACTCTATCTCAATCCATTGAGAAGTTGCAGCGCTTTGAAATCAATTATGATGGAAAAAATCAACGCAAAATAGTGATTTTTGGCAATTTTGAGATGTCCCCTCGTTGCCATGGTAACAGTAAATTTAAGCCTGAGCATGTTGTTGCAAGGGCAATGGTCCAGTCAACATTTGTGCCAAGTTTGATTAGTGTTGAAGCAGTTTTTATAGTATTATAGCAATTTGAACTTGTAACGGGAGACTTTTCAATGAAAACGGCCATTTTTCACAAAATGCTCATGAAGTAATGGGTTAATGAAAAAAATAAAAAAATCTACAAAACAACAATTTTTCTTCAAATTTATATGACAGGCCATGTTTAAACATGGAAAAACGCAATTTAGAGTAATTTTAAGTATTTTCATCATTTTCTGTTAACCAATTACTTCATATACACGCCTTTTAACGCCTTTTTCACCCCCCCCCCCTTTTTTGTTGTCTCAAATGGTGAAACAATGCATTATTTAGGCCCTTAACACTTGTTTTTGTTTGATAAATGTTGTTAAAAAAGTGACCACTTTTTCGGCGCGGCCCCCTAACCAAAAGATACATCAGGGGGTTGCCAGAAGGGGGATGTGCCCCCTTCTGTTTGGGGGGTTTGAAGGGGGGCGGAGTCCCCCTCATCGCCAAGAAAATTTTGGACTTGTGAGAGGCTATAAATGACCCCAGATTGATGATAAGGTAACGTGTAACCAACGCTGAAAAGCATTTGACTCTATCTCAATCCATTGAGAAGTTGCAGCACTTTGAAATCAATTATGATGGAAAAAATCAACGCAAAATAGTGATTTTTGGCAATTTTGAGATGTCCCCTCGTTGCCATGGTAACAGTAAATTTAAGCCTGAGCATGTTGTTGCAAGGGCAATGGTCCAGTCAACATTTGTGCCAAGTTTGATTAGTGTTGAAGCAGTTTTTATAGTATTATAGCAATTTGAACTTGTAACGGGAGACTTTTCAATGAAAACAGCCATTTTTCACAAAATGCTCATGAAGTAATGGGTTAATGAAAACAGTCATTTTTCACAATATGCTCATGCAGTAAAAGGTTAATAGTGGGTTTGAGCTCTCGTCCAATCGATAATAAGATGATGCCTACTGTAGTTTATAATAAATGTATATTTGGCATTAAATTAATGTGGTCAAGCTTGTTTTCAAAACAAAAATGTTGTCGTAATAGAACGGATTGACTGGTTTAAGCTTGACTATGTTAATAGCCTGATAAACTCGCCAGCTTTGCTGATTAATGAAAGTATCGGATTTGTATTGCAATGTCTTGTGCTCATTTAGATTTAAGGATCAGGATCAAGGTCAAGAGTTGTCTTAAAAGTATTCTCCATTGTTAATCCTGATTGATAGCTCGACTTGTTTTTGAAAAAAATAGATATTGTTACAGTCATGTCGGCGTTGCCGTTCCCGTCAGCAAAAGTAACCTTGATCATATTTTTTTGGTTTTTGGTGTATAGTCTTCAAACGTGGCCATAACAACCCTCATGACAATACCTTTAGGTGAACCAGACTAACCTTGACCTTTATTTATAAATGACCTTGACCTGCAAGGCTAAATGTCTAAATTTTGTTTATTTTTTGCTGATTCCTGTTATTTATGGTTATAACATTCTTTTTTGAATGGAATGTCTTCAAACTTCAACCTAACAGTAACATTCTTTTTTTAAATGGAATGTCTTCAAACTTCAACCTAACAGTATGTAAGGAAAGACCTTCAAAGGAACCAGACAGACATTGACCTTAACATAAATTACCTTGACATTGAAGGTCTTTATTTAAATTTTTATCTTTTATTTGCTGTAACTGGCTATAACTTTGTTATTATTAAATGGATTGACAGTATATTATAACAATAAGACCTCCATGTATATCAAACTCAAATTGACCTTGACATTGAAGGTTAAGTCATGGAATGTTGACTAATTTTTGCTGTCATTGACTGTAACTTGGTATTTGATTAATGGAATATCTCCATACTTTGACTAAACAGCATTTTGGAAGAGACCTTCTTAAATGTTGAATGACTTGGACTTGAGCTTTAAATGTCATTGATCGTCAAGGCAAAACTATTAATTTTTGTTTAATTGTCATATTTTTGTTATTTATGTACGGATCTGATTTAAAATTGGACAAAACAATACTTGCTACCACACAAATAAACAAATTTGTGTGAATGTGTCCTTAAGTTGCCACTGACTTGCAATTTCAAATTAATGAAATTGTCTTGCTTTTTATACCCCCGTTTGGGGGGGGGGGGGAGAATAAGAGTCACTCGGTGGTTGGTCGGTCAGTCCAGCTGTCCTTTGCATTTTCCTTGTCCGGAGCATAACTTGAAGACTAATGGTTGGAATTCAATACAACTTTATACAATGGTCAATCACATTGAAAGGACGTGCAGTGCACAAGAACAATAACACCATTTTGACAAATTACATAGTTATTTCCCTTTGCTATTTTTCCTTTACTGGAGCATAACTTGAAAAGTACTGGTTGGAATTCAAAACAACTTCATACAATGGTCAAGTACAATAAGAGGAAGTGCAGTGCACAAGAACAATAACTCTGTGCAGCGTAATTGCAGAGTTATTGTCCTTTGATACTTTTCCACTGCTTTTTTCTTGTCCAGAGCCTAACTTGAAAACTACTACATTGTGTAGTTGGAATTCAATACAATTTCATACAATGGTCAAGTATGCAGTGCACAGAAATCATAACTATTTCCTGACTCATTGAAGAGTTTTTGCCTTTTGTTACTTTTTATTGTCCAATGTATAACTTGAAAATTAATGGTTGGAGTTAAAAGACACTTCATACAATGGTCAAGGGCGGCGAGGTAAAGTGCAGTGCACAATATCCATAACTCTATTTGGGCTAATTACAGTTATCAGTTACCCCCCTTCGTTACTTTTTTGTCCAGTGCATAACTTGAAAACTAGTAGTTGGAATTCAATACAACTTCATACAATGGTCAAGCGCAATGAGAGAAAATGCAGTGTACAATAACCATGTCTTCAGTATTTGTGTAGAGTAATTGTCATTGTTCCTTTTACTTGTCAGGTGCATAACTTAAACACTTATGTTTAGAATTCAATGAAACTTTATTCAATGGTCAAGCGCAATGAGAGGAAGTGCAGTGCTTAAGAAGCGTAACTCATTTTGAATTTATTACAGAGTAATTTAATATAACTTCATCAATGGTCAACCAAATTGAAAGGAAATATAATATACAAGAATCACAACTATCTTTAATTGCCCACAACCATCACTCTATTTCAGTTCTTCTGCAAGGTATTCTGTTACTAGTAACTTCCTCATTTCCGAAGCAGTCTTGTGGGGGTATTAATCACATTTACTGTTAGTACTAGTTTTTCTTCTTCAAATGGCTACAACTTTGTTATTTATATATGGAATAATTTGATATTAAGACACAACATGTTTTAGAACAGGACCTCCATGTTTTTAAACTCATTTTTACATTGTCTCATGTATGACCTTGACCTTAAAGCTCAAATTATTTTGTTTCCACTGATTATCGCTATTATTGACTGTAACTTGGTAACATATCAATGGGTTATTTTCATAATGTAACAAAACGACCTTTTGGACACGCATTCTAAAAGGTTGATCTGACCTTGTCCTTGATATTTGCTTTAAAATGACATTGACAAGGAAAAACTCGTTTTTTCTTAATTTTCTTTTTAAAGATTTGTTCTGTTAGCTTTAAGAAAAAAGTAAAAGGTCTTTGTATGTTCTGTAGTAACATACTTACATTGACTAACATGTTTATGAGATTTATGGATTAAATAATAAAAAATCTTTGAATTTTACAATTGATCCATGGTTAAACCATTACGGTTCTTATCCGAAAAACTGTTTTCTATCTTGATTCGATTAGTCTTGTATTCTTATTGTTTGTCTTTTATTTTAAACACAAATATTGTAGTAATTATTTGCATTTTGTTTATGTATCATTTGATGGTAGCCTTATATGATCAATTCAATTTCTCTAAAGAAATAAAAAAAATAATAATTGAACCACATTTTATTAAATATTTTATACTGGTCAAGTGTCGCTTGTATGTATACACTTTTCATAATACGTTAGTTCTTCATTATAAAGTAGGAAAGTATAACCAATATTCTTCCTGTAACTGGAAAAATCGACCCAAATGTACCTAGCCCTTTAATAGGTGGTCTCCTAATCAAACTCCTGTCAATATTACAGCTTCGAATTGAATAATTATCTGAATATACTCTTACCTCACATAAAAACAGACGGACATTTATAACAATCTTAAATAATAATAATAAACTAAAATACCATCCATAGTCAGAGAGAGTGTTTTTTCTCATTGTCTTCTAACATTATGATGTAATACATATATTTTGGTGACACATCGTCAAAAAGCTTCGACCAGTACATCATACATACACATTTTACACTTCCAATAGAGATAATATCTACTCGCTTGAGATTCTATTTAGAATCATGCGGTAGAAAAATGTTTTAATTTCAAACAATTACATGTATGCTGTTTAACATCAACATACAAAATTATTTAGATATTGTGATTGATGGAGCTGTCACATACATGTTTGACTCATCGTAAAGTCGGGGGTACTCATGACTCTCGACCTATATTAGGGGTCGAGCGTTGGAAGTGCAACTGGCACGACTTGGCGTGCGTTGCCGAAAGAAAACTGTTTTGGAGATTCTAGGCCCAAGGTCGTGCTCTGGTTGAGTTCAGGTCCACGATAGAGTAGGCCGAGGCAGTTCCGGCTGATTTAAATATTATTTGTTTAAATCTTTTGATGTTATATGTATTTGTGTACTTTGAAAAACTACCTTAAACCAGGAAGAAAAAACTAAGCAAATTTTGTTCTTCTAATAGTATATTTTTTTACTCATTTCTAAACTATATTCCACGGGAAGACCTAATCTGTCTTCGTATACACTTTTCGTTTAGGTTATCTAGCGGGGGGGGGGGCGCTGCTGTACGAAAAGGATGAGAAAATAACAGTATATAGTTAAATGTAAAAACACAACCATCTTTTTATATTAATCATAAAGTTTAATTATTAAACAAACTGTATTGCAATATTCTCCTAACGAATGTTTATATAATCGCATTTCTAAATTTTATTATAATTGTAATGTGAAAATTTGAAGTGCCGCTCGTATAGATTTCGGTGTAAGGAATTGATCTCATACACTGAGTCTCATAATCATTTGACCCTTACCGCTGCTTCAGATATGCAGTCGGTCTCTTGCAGAAAATTGATAATCAGTAATTAGTCATCCAAGAAATTGAAAGCCGTTAAGGTTGACCGAGCACGAAAAGTTACCAAAAATTATATATATTGGCATAGGAAACAACCAATCCATCACTCAATCAGTATAACTATAATGCGATGATCTTTCAAAAGTTTCGACTGTATCAATATCATTTGGTATTTTGAGCACTAAAAATGGCATAGCTAAAAAAGGGAATTTCCAAAACTTTGTTTCATTGTTTCATTTCAGACACTAAAAAAACAAAAACAAAACAAGAAAATTACCCCCCCCCCCTCCAAAAAATAACAAAAACAAAAAACACACCAAAAAACAACAACTTAACAACGTCAGACTGAGAGTTGTTGTCTTGCATAAAATGCAAATGCTTGGAAGTTTGTTATTGTAACATGTTTTCACTTTCTTCATAAGTTTTATTTTCTTTATTTTAGGGTGATTATTTTTCGCTTCTTTTGCTTTTTTTTTGCATTTTGTCGATTCTAATGCTTACAATCAGACGTTATCTGTACCACAAACATGTTTACCCACGCTTCATGAATTTTTATACCTGTATCAATTAACAAGAGTGTAACCCATTACTTCATGAGCATTATGTAAAACAAATGACTGTTTTCATTGAAAAGCCTCCTGTTACAAGTTCAATTGCTAAGGCTTCAATACATTTCAAAATTGGAACAAATGTTGTATGGACCATAGCCTTTGTAACAGTATACTCAATCTTACATTTCCTGCTACCATGGCAAAATTGAGGGGACATCTCAAAATTGCCAAACAATAACTATTTTGCTTTGATTTTTCCATCAAAACTGATTTCAAAATGCTGAAACTTCTCAATTGATTTAGATAGAGTCGAAGGCTTTTAAAGTTTGTTACACATTTTTTTAAGGTCGATCTGAGGATATTTGTAGCCTCTAACATTTCCAAAGTTTTCTTGGCGATGAGGGGGACTTCTCCAAGCAGAAGGGGGCACAAGCCCCTCTTGCACCCCTTGATATATCTGTTTGATAGGGGTGGCACTGAAAAGGTGATCACTTTAATTAACACCATTTCTCACAAAAACCAATGTTTTGGGTCTAAATAGGGCATATTATTCACTATTTGAGGTCTTAAAGGGGGGTGGGGTGAAAAGGCGTAAACAGACGTCAATATGAGGTTATTATTAACAGAAAATGATGAAAAATATTGGAATTACCCAAAATCGTGTTTTTCCATGTCAAAACATGGCTTTACACATACTTTATGAAGACAAATTGTTGTTTGCGGCATTTATTTTTTCATTAACCGATTATCGTGCATCCTAGTTAAACTACAATATTAACATGGCGGCATTTCCCTTGGTGACAAAGACTTGTCATATTATAGGCCTACAAAATATGATTACATACAGCTCAGGCAATTTTCTGTGTACATTGAAATGGCCTGAGGATACTAAATACCACCTATCAAGCTTGGAATCTATATCAGCCTAGTGTGCCATTTATTAAAGCTTCAAGTTTGAGTCCTTTTTATCATGTGACGAAAGCACAGTTTATGTGACTGCTTTTATTTCCATTTCAAATTGTCTTGTTTTAAATAAATCAATTGTCCCGAATACACCATTGACGTACATTGAAATGACCTGAGGATACTGAGCATATGAGCTTTATACAAAAAATAGAGCTCCCGTAAACTTAATTCATCAACAATATGCATCAATGTTAAAAATGATGCTTCTCTCCTCGCCATGAAACTGGTTATACACAAACAAGCATCTTAATCAACTATGGCGTTGCAGTCTTGATGTCTTTTTCTGAGGTAGTTGAAATTGGCTGCCAAAGGCAGAGATCATCCTTAACATTAGTTCTCCCTTCCTTAAACATTTACACCCACCTGACAGTTGTACGATATGGAAGGTCATTTTGCCATAAACTAAATCTAGATCCGATTTTATTTCTAACGAGCATTTACCCAATAACCCTTGAAAAGCTCTCTGCTCCTTTCTCAAATCACAACGACAATCAGCCATGTTTTTAACCAGTCAACAAAATTACATGTTTTGAAATGGCATGCTAAAATTTTATTGCATATGCAAATCGTGCAAAAATAGACAGCTGGATAGTAAAAATCTATAATTACGATATATTATAAATGTACTTCCGCCTGCTTATCATGGTTAAATTGAGCTGTTACAACTAATTTCAATATGCCACTCGAATCTAAAAAATGTTCAGGAAGAATACTTTTATGATATCTATTATTATTACAAGTAAAATGGTTTCCTGCGGTGAACATTTTAATGATATAAAGATATTGCATTTACCTATTTTCAACATTATTTGGGGGTGGGGGATAAATAAACGTTTGTATCAGGAATATAGTTGAAAATTGAATAAACGATCAATATAGAAGAAGGTCTTTGGAAACTGGTGACCGTTGAAGACCGGAGAAGGTCGAACATAAAACAATTATTTCTTTTTAAGAAAATGATTAAATAGGCCTTTCATTTTATGAATTATTCCGAGCAAAAAATAAATAAAGTAAACACACAAGTTTACGCAGAAAATATCTCTATTTATTATGGCAGATGCCACTACGAATATTTTAATTTTGTAGATTTTCAGTATAAACAATTTATTGTTTGAAAAATTTGAGATAGATATAACATTCAAGTTTTTCGACCTTAAACGGTAAAATAATTGTAGAAAATTAGAAATATCACGCAACAGTTTGGGTGCAATTCGGACTAATTTCCTACAGGTAAATCCGTAACGTACCGGCAAACGTTATTTAGCTAGGTTTTCGAAAAGGTCAATTAACCAATCATGTACGGTTTACAGATCACATGCTCCTCCATGTACCGAAAACAGGTCACGTGCTCCTCCATGCCTCAAAAGTTAAACGCTTACCAATACCCTGCGGTCTCCAGACCGCAGGGAATAAATATATTTGTTTCAAAGTATATTTATAAATAAAATCAATATAGAAGTATACTTAACCAATTTAGTCACCCCTTAAAATGCCTTGTTTTGAAAATTCATAGCTATGTTAACAATGTTTTCTGACATAATTTTCTGAATCATGCGTGATAGAATTACGAAATACCATTTCATGCACGTGCATCGCCAGGAAATGTTGCTTGCATCAAATGAGACGATAATCTAAGACGTATTAAATGTACTGCGAAACAAAAATATGCCGACATTTTCAATTTATGAACATGGAAGCAGTATTGGTCATCACAATTTCTTTATTTTAAGTCCGGCATATTCCGCCCATTTCGAGTTGTTATAAATCAAATATTCGCCGATATAACAAGGAAAACATCAGAATAATTGAAGATGACTGTTTTCAATGTAAAGGATTTTAAGAAAATGTATGAAAATGTAGGTTGATTATGATATACAGAAGATTTTTTGAAACATTTAAAGGGTGACTTACTTGAAAATGTATGAAATGTATGAAAAGTGAAATTATTATATTAACGAGACATTTGTTAAGTAAGATAAAATGTGAATGTTTAAATTGATGATGGAGTTATTTTACAGGTGACGATTGTTTGAGTAGTTGTGGTCAATTGAGTATTGACAAACCCACAATACTAGGACGGTATGTCGAATTTTCATTTACCCCCGACACGTATGATCCAAATGCAATTCTAGAATGGCAGCGCAGAATGAATGGAATAGATCAATGGAAAACTCTCCCCCTAAACGACAAGTTTACACAATATGAGAAAAACATGATTAACTATCTGATATTAACAGAAAGTGTCAAACACAATGACGAGGGATTTTACCGTGCTTATTATTATAATGAGACAATGCACTGCTGGACGAACGCTCGAAAACTGACTCTTGAAGGTATGATTTATCAATTTATATAGTACTATCACTATAATATGGTATCATATTCTCTTCAGAGTATGTTTTGTAACAGAGTAAGAACGCAGGGGATCGGCTGGTATAGGTGAAATGAAACCCAATTAACAATAAACCAAATCTCGCAGAAAGACGCTCGATAGTTGCTACCTATTTCGCGAAAAGATGTTATGATTTAATAACAAGCTTACAATTTTCAATTTACCAATGAGATCTTTCTGAGAATTCGTAAAAATAATAAGTAAACGCATGTTTTTTGGACTGTTGAGTAATGAAATAAAATATTGGTATTCATCCTGTCATCGAAGTGTTCCTTAAGTGATTCCGAATATCCCATCCGCCATTCTTGTTAATCTTCAGTCAGAGTTGTTGCTTTTATCTTATCTTAACGCGGTGATTTATACGTCACTTTTACTGTTCATCATCGTTACTCAAGTACTTACTCATCAATTATTAATATGAGAGAAAGAAAAGCGTATATGAACGGGGATGTCAGATAAAACAATCGTTCATTTGTCATTTTCCTTTTAAAGGTGTCGCTCGGTTTTTTATGCACCGCTTCCGTTTTCAATCGGAGCATCTCGGGGATATTCTTTTGCGAAAAGTTGCGATTTGTTCCGTCACCGCCGAAATAACCCGGCGTTTATCATTAGTTAAATTAAAAATGGAGGCGCCCATCTCAAATGATACTGAAAATTTTGATGAAAAGTATAGAAATCTAATATATTTTTTAATTATTTTTATTTGATTTTCTTTTAAATATACATTTGTAGTCTGTAGCCGGGCAAGCCAAAGCCCGGGCCCGCGAATGGCCTTTGACTTCCTTGTATGAATGGGGAATTCAGATAAAAAAAATCGCTCTTTTTAATTTAACAATTGCTTCGGTTTAATCTGGTTCCTATAATGCGCAGAAGGCCAGTCTATACATCCTTTTTTATTCAGAATTCCTCGGTTTTTATTCGAAAAGTTGCAATTGGTCCATTATCGGAATATATACTTTTATCATTGCTCCAATTAAGAAATTATACTGTAAATTTCACTGATAGGTATAGAATTCTATGTTTTTATTTTATTTTATTTTTAATAAAAAATCAATTGTAGTCAATAGTCGGACAAGCCAAAGCTTTTAATAGAAAAGAAATAAACTTAAATAAATTTATAAATGGAGATATAACTACGGTGCCTACATTCAACAGTATTAAATCAAATATTGTAAAACTATCTAACCCTTCTCGTGTCTTTAATAAATTAATGAACATAATAAAATAAAAACACGTTTTGAATATAATTTAAAGTATTTATACCAAAAAGTAGCTTTTGTGTACTGAGATGGCGGATTTATCCTTTGATAACTATATGTTTGCCACTGACGTAAAAAATGTTCAGCGTTTTCTATTCACAAACTTGGTTTTGGATAATATGATTGTTATATAAGGCAGAGTTTAAACCACTGCATTTATTTTTAAGACGTGTTTGGTGTCGTGTTGCTGAACGTTCGCTGTTTAACGGATCAATGGTGGGGGGGGGAGGGTTTCTGATTCTCTTTTATGTATTGATAATTCATTCCTAAGCTACAAATTGATGACGGGATAATTGATTCTGAATATATTTTGGATCTCCTTGCCATAGTAACATAGTTGATCTTATTTTTTAAACTATAATGCTTTTCATTTGCATTTTGTATTACAGGGGACAATAACCGTGATAAATATAATGGCAGTAAATTACAATGTATGTTACTCTTCGTATACCTAGTTTTTTTTTTTTAAATTTTCTTTTTTTTTCTGCCAAAGATACCCATCCTATTTTTTGAATAAGTTTTGAATGGCCATTGATCTAGTTTATCCGGTAATAAATGCTGCATTTATTTCTAAAATATGTTTCACATACTGGAAACAGCTATCCCATAAAAGTGAATCATATTCTAGACGTAAGTATGAAATATTATTGAGTGTAATCCTTTGGACTTCTTAAAATTTTAACATTTTCATGTAGCTAAAATTTAGCAACCAAAGAAACTGTTGTAGAAAAATGTTCCTGCTTTGACATACCGGTTATTGAAATTATTATCAAAATAAATTATGGCCTTTTTTTACAAAACGAGAAGAACATAACTTCGGTTTTTAGGATTGCAGTTAATTAACCAGTGTTTAGTGATTTATTTAACATGTTGATATCGTGATTGAGTTAATTTTCCATGTTATTTTGTAGACACAGCTAAAGAACTATCATCTGCAAAACGTCTTGTTATATTGATATGGAATTAGCAGTATCCTTAACGTAAAATTAAAACAAAAGGGAACAAAATATTAAAAAAGACCATCACCAAAATGCACACACACTACACAAAAAAAAAAACACGAACTAAAAAGAACACAGTCGAGCGTTGTCTATGCACGGCGGTTGTTCTTTTTTTTCTTCTTGTTTTTTTTTCTAGATTTTATTTATTGTTAATTGAAGCTCATCTGATCTCTTTATGTGGATTTATTGTGGGTAATATAAATAAATCCGCTTTTATCAGTTTAGGTTCTAAATAAATTGCAACTAACTGGAATATCTTAAAAGTTAAACACCGAATCGGTTCTACGATTAATAAGCGTAATATCTTTTTACCTGTGTCAATGGCTGATTGGTTATGCTTGTTGTCTTTGCTCGTTTGTTAACCACTTGCCCACCTATATTGACAGGGACATTGGAATCTTTAACATGAGCAAGTAATACATCTAGCTAACGGGCATTGGTAGTACAACTCAGGTGCCCGTCCGTTTCCATATGACATCGACTGTATTTGTGCGACGTAAACATAAACCTATAAAAAAACTTCTTAGTAACTAAAGCCAGAACTAACATGTTATTTAATGAAACACCTGAAATCAATTACCTTAAAATATTTTCCAGATACAGGAGATTGTGGACTAGTGTACCTCAGATCTGAGAAGTTAATTAAGAATGGGACCGTAGAAATAGAATATTACCCGTCAAAGTATGTGATGAATAACGGGGGTAGTTTTAGCTGGGTACACACTAACGACAAGAAATCAGAAACGTTGATATTGGCTGATGAAAGTTACAAAGAGAGATTTGGGCTCAATAACAAATATGTGTTGACAATATATATGTTCAGTGGTTCTATGAATGGAAAATACAGTGTTTATTGCGGCCAGAGGTTACTATACACAAACGAAATACTGTTAAAATTACCAGGTTGGTTTGTGTTTCTAAACTACTGGGACCTCCACTCGGGTCCAAACGTCTTATACATTTCATTTGAAATTTTTAAATAGACCATTTAGGGCCTTAAGATCATAATGATAGGAAGTAACTCAGAAATAAATGGAAACTCGAATTTTGGTGCTACTGTTAGCTTGAATTGATTGAAAAGCGTTACAGCGCTTTTCAGTTATGGGTCAGTTTTCGCAATAAGACTATTTATTGTCAAAAAACAGAGTGAGCAAATGATGCGAAATTTTGCACACAAGCTATTGATGTAAAGCTACACTAAACGGAACACTAATCTCGAAAAGTTAATTCCAGTCCTTTCTATACAAATAACACCAGTTAAGTACCTTTTGAAAACTACAAAATTAAGTAGACGAAAGGGTAACAGCGAGTTATACATCATAACAGTTGGTGTGATTTTATTTTAAGTGTGCAGGAATATTTTTGCTTGCACAAATAACATGTTTGTATATTTCTGAATTTTTGTAAAAGATATCAATGCGATGTAAAAACAAAATTTCAAACAATAAATGAAAATAAACAGAGAAAATACAATCACCATTTATTAGCAGTAAACAATTATTAAACATATTTTCAGAACAACCAAGTGTACCTGTATTAGTTGGATTACGAAGCATAGAAAATTGCACTGACTGTATAGTTGGTGAGGATAATGAGATGTTCAAACTTGAATGTGAGATACATGGTGGCTCCCGTCCTCTAACGGTTACCATGACAATAGGAAATGACTCATATAAACCCCAAGAATGGAATTCAACAACCTATATGGTATTTTTCACCGTTAGGAACCACCATCATATGAAAATTGTGATATGTTCAGTCATGAACGATGCATTGTCGTCACCTTTAAATGTTACTGCTAAGATGTTTGTTATAAGTAAGTATTCTATGCTTATTTATGTGGACTTAAGATGGTATGTTTAGTTTTACACGTTGTATATTCACAATGTTACAATCAATGTTTTTTTGAAAACGATCTTGATTTCATTTCATTCTTAAATCATGTAAATGAAAGTAAAAGCTAATTACTTTTGAAATTTAACAGCATGTATCAACAAAAAGTTTTGATCAATTAAATCTCATACATTTTATACTTTTGGTATACATTTTGTTTATTAGATATGATATAAATTTTAATGGTATATTTTATTACAGAACTAACCAACTATTCGTTATTTTGTATGGATGTCAAAGTACTACTTTGTTGTCAATTTTCTACTTACTTGAAAAATAATTTCACATTCAGTACTAATTTATTCATGCTATAAGCGTCAAACATGCTTTAAAACCATTATATATATGTTATAAAATTAATGTTTGCCTTTTCTTAAGAAGGAATAAATATTAGGCATAATGTGCCATAAATATGCACTAATACAATTTGGCTTTCTAGCAGAGAAATATATTATATGTATATAACGTGCATATTGTAGCCTGTATATGATAATGCAAGGACGTGACACGACATAATGGTGAATGTGAAGGATGGTAATTCGACTTCGGCCTTGAACTATTTTATTTATACCAAACTTAAAATAATCACCTTCTCAAAGGGTAAACTGACAAATGAACCTTCTGTTACTTAATAATATTTGCTACTGTGTTCAAATTTGAATGACAATAAGTTACATAATTTGAAAGAGCAAATATGGGTTTGTATTCTGGAGGTATTTTAGGCCTCTCCTTTTCTTTCTCTGTCCGTCCGTGTGCAAGCATGCGCGTTGGGTGCACAAGTCTTTATTTGATTTTTATACTTTACATTATTATTGTAAAAGTAAATTGGAATCTTATATTATTTCAACAAACATCTGACGAACACTTTAACTTGGTAATGTGTACATATTGTTCAAATAAAATTAATGTTTGACACATTTGACGAATAATAATTTAAGCATTCACAAATTGCCTTATATTTTACTGACTGAAGTAGCTGATAAAAATTAAGTAACGCTTTGATCATAAGGTATCCGTCAGCTGTTGTTTATTTTTCTGAGGCGACAATAATAATGAACCTAGTATGTGAACTCCCTGGTCAAAATGAATTTAGATTAAAGATATATTAGTAAGATGTTTTAAAAGATGTTTTCTTTTCCGTATCACATGATTTGAATCGTATGTGACCACTGGTACCTACGAGTTACAAAGCCCTATACTGTCAAATGCATGTATGAAGACATTGTAACCACAATCCCGACCAAGTGACATAATCACTATATTGCCTAGCACCGAATGATAGTACGATAGTTTACACAGAAGTATAATGTCATTATATACTCTATTATATGTTATTTAAATTTCAATTTTAATTTTAATTACAGTTAACCCAGATGGTAGAGAGACGAGCGATTATATGAGTACAACAGGTAAAAAAGTCCATTATTGCTCAATCTGTCCATGTTATTGATATACGTACAAGGGTTGTTCATTAAGTTCGTAAAAAAAGCCAAAACATAAAAAACGAGAAACATATTTGCATTCACAAATTGCCTTGATTTTTACTGACTGAAGTTGCTGATGAATAATAAGCAACGACTTTGTGAAAGGCATCCGTCTAGGGTCGTTCATTTACTCTAGCGATAATAATTATGAACCTAAGTGAACTCGCTGGTGACAGTTAATGTAAATTAAAAATGATGCAGTTAGATGTTTTGATAGATGATTTTGCCGTAACACATCATTTGAAACGTATGTGACCACTGGTACTTAACTACAGCAAAACGTTTAAGAAATTTCCTGTCAAATGCATATAATGTAATATATTCAAGAAGCGTAATCATAATATTACAACGCATTAAAAGACATGCACAAAAGTATTCACATAAATAAACTTAATGCCATCTTTAGATAAATACACTGTTATATGTTATTACTTTTTTTTTAAAATTTCAGCTTATCCAGGTGGTATAGAGAAAGGCGATAATATGAGTGCAGCAGGTAAAAGAGAAAATGCCCAACATTGTTCTATCTGTCCTTGTGGGCTTTTGCAATACTTGCAAGTGTTGTCCTTTAAGTTCGTATAAAAAGCCAAATTATGAATATTATAAAGCAGTAATTACATATTTCTATTTACTGTCAGAATATCTATCCACACGGTAATTTGTATGAAAAAACATGTCATAACATTTTTTGTATTTTCTATTTTAACAATCGAAATTTTGCAAACCTAGGCAGGCAAAAAAATGGACGATTTTCTTTAAAAACAAAATGTGTTATTTTGTCAGTGTACAGTCAACACACTGCTTCAAACTAAAGTGATTTTGGGCGAATATAATTATATATATATATATATATATATATAATATATATATATATATATATATATATATATATATATATATATATATATATATATATATATATATTCTTGAGTGCTCGAAATGTCGCTCAACCTACTAACTATTGCAAATACTCGTATAAAATTTAAGAAACGTGTTACTCTCTCTCTCTCTCTCTCTCTCTCTCCCTCCCTCTCTCTCTCTCTCTCTCTCTCTCTCTCTCTCTGTTACCCGAGGCGTAGCATTAGTAGTATTTATACGAGGGATGATATTTTTACTGTTACCCACAAACCCATGAGTTATTTATTTTATTACCCCGAACAAATACTGTGATGATCTTAATTTGTCAACTAAATCTACAGTAACTGTAACAAAAATAAACCAAGAGAAGCAATAACTAAACTGTCCTTACCTTGCAAGTTTAAAGTGTACTGTAGGCCTACTTGAGAAGCTGTTTTTAATTCTTTAGGCAAGTGATGATATCTACCAGTCATAAACATAAAATAAGCGGTGTTTTATTTAGAAAACAAAACACTAACCCATTTATAATATTATGATCTGTGAAATCAAATCTGATCCTTCTGCATCCAGAACATTCTTCGCATGGTTTTTGACAAAGTGCATTCAAAATTAACGATGATATCCTACAGATGTAAGTCCATCAACTCTATCTGTAACGTTTCACTGGTTTAAATTGTTATATAATCCTTTGTTACCTGCTTTAATCGTCCGCATGTTCCAGTTTGACACAAAATTATTCAAATTACAATTACTTCCGTTGAAAACGGGTGTTTCCTTTTGACTATTCAACAAAAAGATATTTTATGCGCGAAAGGAACTCTAGGGTCAAATAACTAAATTTTATGAGAGTAATAAGTTTTTCGGCGATGCCCCATCGTCGAAAATAAGAATGAATCGAGAAAAAATTGCGGCCATTTCTATTTCATTTCATTTAGAAAATAGACCACGTGACCAGATTTTATACTGTTGAAAAATACTGTTACCTATGCAACAGTACAACATTCTTAGTCACGTGGTACACTTGCATTAACAGTAAGAATAACTCTCAGAGGCCTATGGAAAATTAACATTACGAAAAAAGTGAGGGGTAATAATACTATTTAATATCTTTATTTGATTTTTCTTTTACTCTGGTAATAATCATAATGAACCTAAGTGAACTCGCTGGTCAGAGTTCATTTAAATTAAAGGTGAAGCGTATAGAGGTGAAGCAGTAAGAGGTTTTAAAAGATATTTTTCTGTACCATATCATTAGACTCGTATGTGACCACTGACACTTAACTACAGCACAACGTTTTAGCACTATTCTGTCAAATGCATGTTTAAAGTTATACATAACCACAATTCTTTTCAAGAATCATAATCATGATATTTCAACGCATTGAATGACATTCACAATAGTATTCACAGATTTATGAAATTAACTATGTTTTTATATAAACTATGTTATATGTTATTAAAATAATTTTTATTTTCTAAATTACAGCAAACCAAGATGGTATAAAGACAGGCGATAATATGAGTACAACAGGTAAAAACAGAAAATGTCCAACATTGTTCTATCTGTCCATGTGGGTTTTTGTTACACGTACAACGATTGTCCTTTAAGTTCGTATAACAGCGAAATTGTAAATATTATAAAGCATTATTGTATATTTTAGGAGAATATTTGTATTAACAATAGGAATATCAAACCACGCGGTATGAAACATGCGACACAAATATTTTAAATTAAATAATCGAAATTTTGAAAACGCAAGAATATATCGGACGTTTGACTTCTACCAAAGGTGTTTTTTTGAGTGTACAATAAATAAACTGCTTCCAGCTACCATGATTTTCCGCGAATCAATAACAGTTGTTTTTAAAACTTTGACATCATGCACAACTTTGCTCTTACAGCACGCTACGCTTAATGAACTTCATTAACTGCAGGGATAATCGGCAATAATCACCGTTGCCAAAGGGTAAAATGACAATTGAAGCTTCTGATACTTAAAATATATTTGTAACTGTGTTCATATTCGAATTATAATAAGTGTCAACGAAAATGAAAGAACGAAAAAAAAAATCTTTTCTCGAGTGCTCGAAATAGTCGCAAAACCTACAAACTATAATACAAATATGCGTTAATATAGAAAGAGAAGATAATATGAGTACAACAGGTAAAAACAGAAAATGTCAAACATTGTTCCATCTGTCCATGTATGTTTTTATTACACATACAACGGTTGTCTTTAAGTTCGTATAACAGCCAAATTATCAATATTAAACAGCAGATTTTGTATTTTTGAGAAGAATATTTCTATTAACTTTCGAAATATCAAACCACATGGCAAATAGTATGAAAGAAACGTTATAAGTTTTGTTTGTAAACTCTATTTCAACAATCGGAAGTTTGCAAACCGGAAGATTTCCATCTTCAAAAAGTGTTAGTTCTAAGTTTACATTTCAACTGCCATATTTTTTCACAAATCACTCAATGTTGTTTTGCATTTTACACCACTGTGCTCTTACAGCATGCTTAATTAACTGAGCTAGCAGCATGGACAAAATAAAAAAAGATGTTATTTCACATTCATAAACAACATAATGATTGTGCTTTTTTTAAATCCCTTAAAATCAGATAATAAAATGATAAAAAGAAAACAGGGAAGGACGACGTTAATTCATATGCAAGGTTTGCAAATGGCATTAATCAAAAGTGAAATGCGGCTTTGAAGACGAGTTCTGCGTGAGTAGACCAAAACGAATTCAAATAGGTAGTGTGACCTTAGTAAAAAGATCTGGTACAAAGAAACAGCGAGCAAAAGTCTGTTTTGATTTATACATAGACCATATTGCATTTAAAGTGTAAGTTAAATACTCAATTTAATGAACGAGTTGACTAAATTTATATCATTCGAGCCTCGAGTTGAATAAACGTTTAAAGTGAATCATTGACGCGCCTATATAGCTTTTTACGACGCGTTTTGTTGCCATAGAAAGTCAATCGGAATGTAGTATTGCCTTGCACATGCCTGATTTTATCCTTTATCCAATTGATACCAAACATAATTTATTTAAGTCACATAAATATATTTACATAATATTTCAAAATATTTCAAAATTGAGATTGGTAGTGGGTAGTGAAATAACACACTTTTATAATCCGGTTCCTCGTAACATATGTAAATGCACGTCACACTATTTGTCACTTCACAAAATCAATAAACATTGATGAGATTCGTATATGTAAAAGTTACTTAAATAACGATTGTGATTAACTATGACAAGGTACAAAAAGGTCCCGGTTTAATGATATTGTAAACTAGGTTAGCTGGAAATAAACAAGCTGTCACGTGTCAATCTGTTTGGCACCTACCACCTTGCCAATCCAACTATTCAAAGGCAGTGTACAATACAAATTGTGCATTGTTATGTAACACAGGGGTAATAAAAGTTAATTATAATCACCCTGCTGTTGCAATTTTAATTTCTGATTGGAAAGTTGTCTAACGATATCTTAGAAAGAGGACTTTTGGTCATGCGTTTTTTCATTGAATTATTATTCCCTCATAGTTTCCTATATCTGTCATAGATACAATTAACGTACTTGTTGCTTTAAGTCATCCCAAACTTACTGTTTTCCGGGTGACATAACTTGACATCACGTCTATTAAAGCATCTAAATATGATTAATTGTAGTCATCGTTGCGTTAATGCCCTACGCAGAATACGCATGAGTGATATGCAACATTCGTTACTATGAAAAAATCGTATTATCATAAAAAACTATTGATCTTTTTTTGTGTTTACAGGCACAACGGAAACAGGTGTAGGTTTAGGAGCTGTACTTGGGTCTGTGATTGGTGCATTAGCTGTTGGAATTCTTATTGGTGTGATTTGTACCTATTTTATTCTTACTAGAAAAGGAATTTTAGCAGGTATTGTAATATCATCGGTCGTCTGTCATTTTTAGATCATTAGCTACGAAATATGGTTTATAAGCAAACTTGAAATAGACTGATAGTTATCGGTAAAGCATACAACCATATTTAAACACTGTATTAGTTTAGATCTTTTAAGAGGATGCTTACGCTTTTACCTAAGGAGTAGTAGTAGCTTCCTTTCGTTTGTTGGTTTTTTAAAAAAATAAGTCAGTAAATGCAGTCGAAAGCGTGTTATGTCTTTAAATTATGTAGTTATACCGATTGATTTGTTTTATTATTTTTATTTTTGCAGAAATGATGTAGAACCATATAGCAATAAAAAGTTTGATTTTGTTATTATGTAAAACAAATTGAGAACAACATAATATGTTATTCTATGAATTACTTACTGTTTTAAGTGGTAACAATTCTGCTTTTATCAAACATATCTTATAATGGTTGGTCTCTAATATATGTTAAAAACAATATATTTTGCATGCATATGTGGTTTTGAACGTTCATAAGTTTATTTAATTTTAGACGCAATAACAGCTTAGTATTTAAATGCTTTACATGTCCTATGCTTTTTTGATAACACAGACTCGAAACCTCAGCAGACAGTTTCTCGTGACATTGAATTAACTGGACCACCAACTGCTCTGTAAGTTACGAACGTTTTAAATGTTTTATTGATAAAACATTACATTGTCAAGTGTATTTCGTTTCGAAAATCACGATTTTATAATACATGTATGTCATGATCATATGAAAGATCAGTTCAAAAAATAAAATGGCAAAGCTAGGGAGAGGCCTGGTTGGTGCATACCATCCATTAATCTCATTCGCCCTTTCACTACAGCGCTTAAATTGATATTTTTGGCATTGAAGTTTAACTCGTTTTGAAAATCATTTATACTAGGGATATCTACGAGCAACTTCAAAACAGAACAGATACTGAAATCAGGGGAACTTATGATTCTCTTGAAGGTATGTTGATTTTCAATAATTTCTTTCATGTCGTTATTCATTTAACATGTGTTACGAGCCAGGCGTAACGAGAAAGAAAAGCCAGCAACAAACTTGTAACAATAACAAATTTATTACAGAAAAATTATTAAAGAAAAATAAAATAACAAATTATGTTTACAAATACCTGAAGTCCAAATAAAAATGAAAATTACAAATGTCTAGTCTGATCCTGGAATGATCCTTTTTGAATAGCACAGTTAAATCCAAGTTAAATCCAAGAACACTTTAGAATAAATTCCCACAACAAAATCCACAAGAATAATTTATTTTAAAAATCCAAGCTCCAATAATTCACTTAATATCCAAGTTGAATAATACTCCAAATATATTGATTTCTTAAA